>NC_084509.1:14430000-14730000 GCF_024500385.1 Phyllopteryx taeniolatus
GTGCATTGACGTCAAAGCCATGGGGGTATTTGTACAGGGGGCGGGGCCACGCAGCCGCCCCACACTTCGGTGCCAATTGGTTGCCAAGACAACCAGACCCACTTCTTACGTCAACCGATAACGTTGCTTCTCCGTGTGCGTGCGTGCAAGTGCGTGCGTGCGTGTTTGCTCGCCTGCCCATCGCCATTGCACGCATAAGGGAACTTTTTTATTGTTTTAATTTTTAATTAATTTTTTTTTTTTTTTTTTGCAGCCTGGGCCCCTGCAGGTGTTTCGTAAGCTTTTGAAAGGCGCAAAAGGGTTAATGATCATGTTTAGCTGCGAGACCTTCATCTGCCTTTTTGTTACGTGCAAAAAAAAGTGCTGTGCAACATGCAAACAATGTGTGCAACATATGCTGTGAAATATGTAAGTTCTGATAATGTATTCATCTAGTGTCATACGTAATTTAGGTAATTATAATGCGCACCAAAGTGTTCCACAGCAACATACAACTTTATATCATGAATAATATAAGTCCTCAGTCACAAGAAACTAATATTTTTTTTATCAGCCCCAAGCGTCCTGGTCAGCTACATAACAGCACCACTTGCAGGCAGTACAAGGTAATTGCAAAAAGGCAATGTAATGCCATCCTCCATCAATCCATCCATTTTCTAGACCATCCATCCCTCCATTTTCTGAGCCGCTTCTCCTCACTAGGGTCGCGGGCGTGCTGGAGCCTATCCCAGCTATCATCGGGCAGGAGGCAGGGTACACCCTGAACTGGTTGCCAGCCAATCGCAGAGCACATACAAACAAACAACCGTTCGCACTCACATTCACACCTACGGGCAATTTAGAGTTGTCAATTAACCTAGCATTCATGTTTTTGGGATGTGGGAAGAAACCGGAGTGCCAGAAGAAAACCCACGCAGGCACGGGGAGAACATGCAAACTCCACACAGGCGGGGCCGGGGATTGAAGCCCGGTCCTCAGAACTGTGAGGCAGACGCTCGAACCAGTTGGCCGCCGTGCCAGAGAATAGATTCTCATTTTCAATACTGACTTGGCCAAGAGGCAGCAGACAACAGAGTAAAACAAAGAAATAAAAGCAAATACAAATATATGTGAGCCACCCCACACACGACCACCAGTGAGTGTACAGTTTGAGGTCGTGACATCACAGTACTTGGTGAATAAAAGGGTCAAAACAGGCTAAAAGCAATCATAGTGGTTGTGTACAGTTTTCCTCACTACTTTTTAAATGATGATATTGGAATGAATTAGTTGAGTTGTATTGTTTGTTGCAGGGAGTTCCAGTTGTTTGGGGCAGAAAAGTGAAAAGAAAAAGAAAAAAATCAAACAAAAGTGGTGCAAATTTTGGGAATGAAAAGGTCATTAGGGTTGCAGGTGAGCTGGAGCCCAACCCAGCTGAAGCACGGGGAGAAACTGCAAACAGAAAGGCTGGGGCCTGAATTCGAACCCCCAACCTCAGAAGTGTGATGCTGTGCGAAACCCATGCAATTCCAAGCAGACTAATCCATTCACGTTCATCCAATAATAACTCTCAGTTGATATGTACTGTACCTGAATATCCACCCATCTGTGCATCCATTTTGCTTGTTGGCAGCCAATTGTAGAGCACATATAGACAACCATTGACACTCATATTCACACCGATGCACAATTTGTAGACGTCACTAAATTAACAGGCATGTTTTTGGAAAGTGCGAGAAAGCCAGAGCACCCAGAGAAAACCCACGCAAGTATGGGAAGAACATGCAAACTTCATACAAGAAGATTGAAACCCTGAACCTCAGAAGTGTGAGGCAGAGAATATCCATTTATTCATTTGTATACTGCTAATCCTGTCCAGTGTCACCGTATGAGATGGACTCAACCACAATTGACTTTGAGCCAAAGGGATCTTGACTACACCCTGGATTGGTTGCCAGTCAGTCACTGGACGATCGTATGAGTGGGGGTGTTGAGTGTGTAAAGAGTGTGAAAGTCAGCTAAGTGAACCACTACACAAGCAATGACTGGTTAACTAATCGACAATAATAGAACCACCCTTTCGGTCAGGGGTCACCAACCTGTTTGAAGAGCTACTTCTTGGGTACTGATTAATGTGAAGGGCGAACAGTTTGATACACTGTGCTGAAATAACAGATGTACTGAAATTACCTTTAATTATCCATCCATCCATCCATTTTCTGAGCCGCTTCTCCTCACTAGGATCGCGGGCGTGCTGGAGCCTATCCCAGCTATCATCGGGCAGGAGACGGGGTACACCCTGAACTGGTTGCCAGCCAATCGCAGGGCACATACAAACAAACAACCATTCGCACACACATTCACACCTACGGGCAATTTAGAGTTGTCAATCAACCTACCATGCATGTTTTTTTTGGGGGATGTGGGAGGAAACTGGAGTGTCCTGAGAAAACCCACGCAGGCACGGGGAGAACATGCAAACTCATGTTATTATTAATCCATCCATCCATTTTCTGAGCCGCTTCTCCTCACTAGGGTCACGGGCGTGCTGGAGCCTATCCCAGCTATCATCGGGCAGGAGGCGGGGTACACCCTGAACTGGTTGCCAGCCAATTGCAGGGCACATACAAACAAACAACCATTCGCACTCACATTCACACTTACGGGCAATTTAGAGTCTCCAATTCATGCATGTTTTTGGGATGTGGGAGGAAACTGGAGTGCCCGGAGAAAACCCACGCAGGCACGGGGAGAACATGCAAACTCCACACAGTCGGGGCCGGGAATTGAACCCCGGTCCTCAGAACTGTGAGGCTGACGCTCTAACCAGTCAGTGACCGGTTCAGGGTGTACCCCGCCTCCCGCCCGAAGCTAGCTGGGATAGGCTCAAGCAGCCCACGACCCTAGGGAGGAGAAGCGGTAAAGAAAATGGATGGATGGATAGATTTAACAATGTAGGAAAAAGATGAATATCAAAATGCAACACACTATTTCTCTAAATCTCTGCAAGGGTTAACATTTTAATTGCTTTTACAACATTCCTAGTAAATCACAATGTCCCATTACTGGTGACAGGTGAGCTATTTTAAAAACAGGCCTGCGTTCCGCTCATGTGATGTTTGGGGCCGACCTTGTGTTTGGTGGAACCATATTGGTGCCCCCGGTTTTAAATCATTGGTGGAGAGTGCTTAGGGGGCCATATTATCCATTCATTCATTTCCTATAGCGCTTGTCCTGATTTCAGGGTTAGGGTGAGCTGGATCCTATCCCAAATGATTTTGGGTGAGAGGCGGGTACACCATGGACTGGTCTTCTGTCAACCGTCGGGGACATTTTGACAAACAGCCATTCACACTCACTGTCACACCTATGGACAATTTTGTCTTCAGTGAACCTATCATACCTGTTTTTGAAATATGGGAGGAAGCCCATGCAAGCACAGGGAAAAAATACAAACTCCACACAGCAAGGAAGGAGTAATATACATATGTTATAATGAAAATTTCACCAGATGTGAGGAACAACCCAAGTAATACATACATACATACAAAGAAAGTTGAACAAATAAGCTCAGAAATTTTGTTGTGTGTAATAATGTGAAATGTCACAGGGAAAAAGTACTGAACACATGAAGGGATTGTGGAAAAAGACATGGAAAGCCAAGACAACACCTAAAATCTATCAATTATCAAACAGCAATCCAGGCCCTTGTCAGTGCAAATGAATATCAGGTGGTTCGGTCCTAATTGATGGCCTACAAAAAGGTCTTATTGCTGCCAAGGTGTGAGTCAAGACACATCTCATGATGGGTAAGAACAAAGATCAAGATCATCGCAAACTAACTAATTGTTACAAAACATCACGATGGCATTTGTTACAGCCACATGTCTAAGCTTCTGAATGTTCCAGTGAGCATGAGTGGGGCCATAATACGTATGTGGAAAGTGCAAATTTACCTCGATCATTTCTGACAGAGGAGTGCAAAGAATAATCAGAAGAGTTGTCCACGAGCCAAGGACCACCTGTGGAGAGCTTCAAAAAGACCTGGAATTAGCAGGTACTCTTCTCACAAGGAAAACAGTGAGTAATGTACTCCGCTGCAATGGCCTGTATGCACACTCACCATGCAAGACCCCATTGCTGGGGAAAAAAAAGAATGTCAAAGCTTGTTTAAAGTTTGCTGAACAACATTTGGTCAAGCCAGTTAAATACTGGAAGAATATAGTCTGGTCTGATGAGAGCAAAATTGAACTGTTTGGATGCCATAATGCACACCACATTTGGAGGAGAAATGACACTCCACATCACCCTAAAACCACCATCCCAACAGTGATGTTCGGAGGTGGGAACATGATGGTGTGGGGCTGCTTTTCAGCAAACGTTCTTTCTTTGTGTTTGGATTACTTGGGTTGTTCCCAACATCTGAAATTTTCATGTCAATAGCACCTTTGGAAATATATTTAGTGAGAAAAATGGTGGCGTGTTAAATACTTACTTCAGCCGCTGTGTATAGGTGGATGAAAAATAAAGTACAGTGTAAACACATCCATGTGACCAACCTTAATGACATGTTTTGATGTACAGCACACACTGTCACATCGGCAGTTGTCTCCCACTGAGTGGTGGACTGTAGACATGCAGAGCTGTGCTCCAAAGGCCCCTGCTGTCACGCACAGACTTCCTGAATGTAAGAGTTCCAGATGTTCTTTTGGCATTTCCTGTCGACCATTCTCCAAGAAAATACTCAGCCTCTCCTTGACTAGGCTCGCTGCAGCTTTCCATGACACACACACACACCCCCAAACGGCACTCATTCAGTCATTTACATCAGAGATCATTGCACACATTTATGAGACAGGCTCACTGGTGAGTGAATCCATGACATGTCTAAAGCTTCCTAAAAGTCTGTTCAGTGTCACATAAGTTTATCGGACTGTCATGTGGAAGTGGGAAAGCCCATGGCTTTGAGCTTTACAGGGTTCTCTAATGGTCTGTCATCAGTCACCACCAGTTCATGTACTGTCCTGTTCCTTGACATCAAGAGTTCAAACAGGAAGCTTTACACTAAGCTGACGTCACTCTTCAAGTTTAGAGCAAAAGGCCAGAATTGTCATGCAGAATTGTTTTATTAGATGAATACAACCTTGCTTGAAAACATGCTAAACCAAATATAAATGCAGTGCAATTGCAGGCAAGCTCACAAGGTGGAATATTTAATATAATATATAATATTTTAACATAATTACTCCTTGTTTGAAATCAAAACTGTAGTTACATAACTTGACAGAAATGATGGATAAAAGGGGACAATGTAAACCACTCGAAGCAAAATGAATAAAGTAAAAACATGTGTTATTGCATAACCTGCCTCACTCATTCCAGACATTATTGCTCCCTGGGTCAGGGTTGATGCATGCAGACAGTTTTGAAGGGATTTTATTATTTTTTTTTATTATACAGTGGTAACTTAATTTACGAGTGCCCTGACATGAGTTTTTTTTAGATATGAGCCATCGCTCAGCTGAATTATTATTATTTTATTTTTTTGCCTTGACTTTTGAGCAATGATTTGAGATCCAAGCGCTCCACAAATCCATCCATCCATCCATCCATTTTCTGAACCGCTTCTCCTCACTAGGGTCGCGGGCGTGCTGGAGCCTATCCCAGCTGTCATCGGGCAGGAGGCGGGGTACACCCTGAACTGGTTGTCAGCCAATCGCAGGGCACATAGAAACAAACAACCATTCGCACTCACAGTCATGCCTACGGGCAATTTAGAGTCTCCAATTAATGCATGTTTTTGGGATGTGGGAGGAAACCGGAGTGCCCGGAGAAAACCCACGCAGGTACGGGGAGAACATGCAAACTCCACACAGGCGGGGACGGGGATTGAACCCCGCACCTCAGAACTGTGAGGCTGACGCTCTAACCAGTCAGCCACCGTGCCGCCTCCACAAATCCAGTGACATGGAAAAAAAAATATTTGCAAATAAGGTGGAACCTCACTTCACAAACAAATCAGTTTACAAACATGTTTTTTTCTGACAAATATTCCTTATTTGCTTGGGTTCACAAACTATGCATCCTGACATCCAAGCGCATTGGTGTCAAACTCGGTGGGCGGGTGGGGGGCGGATGGTGGACAACCATCCCAGGGTCCTGAACAATTTGGGGGGCACCTGGCTGGCTGGCAGGGCGCCCAAAGACAAAGAAATAGTTGTATGGATATAAATTTCTGTCAGTTTTTTTTTTTTTTTTAGATACGAGCTGTCACTGGGCACAACACTCGTTTTTACTAGTTTGTGTGTACTGTATGTGACTTTCAGTTTCATTACACTTAATAATAATAACAACAATGCATTACAGTCATGTAGCGCTTTTCTAGCGCCTCAAAGACGCTTTACAATTTCATGCATTCACTCACTCCTCAGTCACACCCTGGCAGTGGTAAACTACTTGTGTAACCACAGCTTCCCTAGGGCAGTCTGACAGAAGCGTGGCTGCCATTCTACACCTACAGCCCCTTCGACCACCACCGAACAAAAATAAAAAAATAAAACCAATTCATTTGTTTGCATTCTCATCTTTATATTTACATTTTAAAATAAATTGCAATTTTGCTTTATTTTTGGAGAAACCTGCAACAAATTATTAGCATTTCCATTAATTTCAATGGGGAAAGTTGATTTGAGATAAGAATGATTAAGTTATGAGTGTGGTCATGGAACAAATTAAACTCATAAATCAAGGCACCACTGTATTTTAAGTCAGTCCGTGTGGCCACAATTCTGAGGGCCCCAGATGACTGAAGCGTATGCTATCACCTAATTGTATTTCACTGTTCCTACACAATGACAACAACAACAAAATGCCAGAGACTTGCAAAATAAAGGGGTAGAGAAGAAAAAGAATTGTTAATCTTGTTTTTGTCAGCTTTAGCAGATATTACGCTGTGTGAACTAGTTAACATCCATCCATCCATTTTCTGAGCCGCTTCTCCTCACTAGGGTCGCGGGCGTGCTGGAGCCTATCTCAGCTGTCAACGGGCAGGAGGCGGGGTACACCCTGAACTGGTTGCCAGCCAATTGCAGGCACATAGGAACAAACAACCATTCACACTCACAGTCATGCCTACGGGCAATTTAGAGTCTCCAATTCATGCATGTTTTTGGGATGTGGGAGGAAACCGGAGTGCCCGGAGAAAACCCACGCAGGCACGGGGAGAACATGCAAACTCCACACAGGCGGGGCCGGGGATTGAACCCGGGTCCTCAGAACTGTGAGGCTGATGCTCTAACCAGTCGGCCACCGTGCCGCCACTAGTTAACATATTAGCAGAAAAGTATGCACAAAATTATACAAACATTACATTTTCAAGGTGTGTCCTCATTAGTTGTAATGAATTGGAATTAATACATTATAGGAACAAAAGAATTGGCTGTTACACCAACTGGAATTGCAAAGTGAAGAACATGGTTCTACCTGAATGGATTAGACAGAGATCCAGCAAATCGAACATTTGAAATAGACAGTATCAGATACACTATGTTGCCAAAAGTATTCGCTCACCTGCCTTGACTCACATATGAACTTAAGTGACATCACATTCCTAAACCATAGGGTTCAATATGACGCCAGTCCACCCTTTGCAGCTATAACAGCTTCAACTCTTCTGGGAAGGCTGTCCACGAGGTTTAGGAGTGTGTTTATGGGAATTTTTTACCATTCTTCCAGTGTGAGGTCACACATTGATGTTGGATGAGAAGGCAAGTTAGTTCATCCACACCAAACTCTCTCATCCATGTCTTTACAGACCTTGCTTTGTGCACAGCCATATTAGAAAGAGAACTGTTCCCACAAAGTTGGGAGCATGAAATTGTCTAAAATATTGGCTCCTTTGTTCCAGTGATAGGAACTCTGAAGGATTCCGCATACCAAGAGCTTTTGGACAATTCATTGCTCCCAACTTTGTGGGAACAGTTGGGGGAAGGCCCCTTCCTGTTCCAACATGACTGTGCACCTATGCACAAAGCAAGGTCCATAAAGACATGTATAAGAGAGTGTGGTGTGGATAAACTTGACTGGCCTGCACAGAGTCCTGACCTCAACCTGATAAAACACCTTTGGGATGAATTAGAGTGCAGACTGAGAGCCAGGACTTCTTGTCCAACATCACCGTGTGACCTCACAAATGCGCTTCTGGAAGAATGGTCAAAGATTCCCTACACACACTCCTGAACCTTTGGGAAAGCCTTTTTCAGAAGAGTTAAAGCTGTTACGGCTGTAAAAGGTGGACCAATGTCATATTAAACCCTATTGATTATGAAGGGGATGTCACTTCAGATCAACTGTGAGTCAAGGGAGGTGAACGAATACTTTTGGGAATATAGTGTAATTAAATGAGTGACGACATCCTGTCTCGATTCCGGCTCTGATCCAACCTCTAAAGTCGGAAAAGTGCCAGATGAACTTAAGGAGCTAGCACCTTCCCTGATTGATTAATTATTTGATCCATAGGAGTATTCCAATACTTATGCCCATATAATGTATCTTAAGTACGACATTAAAGTGAGTCCAAAGTCCTATTAGTTCCACTGTAGGACCTGGATGTAGATGCACAAAGTGGGTATACTTTCCAGTCACAGCCACATGTTCAGGTATCCTGCACCAGGCATGTGGTATATAAGACGTAATCAGGATAAAGAACACTGCATCCCTCAGTTCGGCCGGATAATATTCCTTAGTTGGCACCAGGTAGGTCACATAGTATTGAACTATGCTACCCATATATCTCATTTTCAACCCAACCTGGCTGAGGGCGACAGTGTCGACTCTGAGCTACACTGGTCTCGTAGATGTCATTAGTCACAAAGCCACTCTCCCTGTCCGCCAATAATACATTCTCATAATCATTCCACTGGGGGTCCTTGGTAGAAGCATAGGGGTGCTTTGTTTTGAAGTCTGCTGGCAGGGTGCTGTCTGGAGCAAGGTGAGAAAGTTTGGTGATGTCACTGAAGGCATAGGGTCCTTGAATGGGGCAAGATGACGCTTCTGTGGGCATCCAGGGCTTTGGTTGGCCGGTGGAGCTTTTGGTCTCTGACTTCCTCCTGAAGGCAGAAAAAAGTACTGTTATTCTTGGAAGGACGAATATGGTAGAAAAGAAGTGCATTCAGGTTGTATCGGTTGTAAACAAAAGCTTCTGATTCAATAGATCTTTAGACAGTTTATAGCCAAGTCTGAATTTAGAGTGCCGCCTTCAGTGTTGTTATGCCGCAACATGCCAGGCATTACTGAGGTCTACCAGAAGAGAATCAACGTAATTAAGCGCAAATAGATGAGGCAAAGGTCCCCAACTAAACTCCAGTAATAGTCGCCGTTCCCACAGAGCAGAGAGAAATTATTCCTGTGAGTATTGTTATATGCTGTTTGTATGTGATACTGCTCTGAGTGTGTTAAAGGAGCAGTTGTTTGAATGTTTATAATTACTGTAAAATCTATGCTAATTTCCCTTGGCCTGTCTATGGTGTTTCACATTATACGTTAGCATTAAGCTAGTGGATGTTCATTAGATGAAATTATATGTTTTGGTGTTTAGTGTTTTATGTGTCAGTTCTAGATTATACTACAACAGGGAGTGGCAAACAACTTCAAGCGAGCATGCTTTACCTTTTAGAAAACTGCGAGCGAGAGGGTGAGAACAGGCACTATAAGAAATAGTTAAATTGTGTGAAAAGTATTTAAAAAATGTTTTTTATGTGTCTATATTGCAGATTTTCATCTATTGCAGGTGGATCTGATAAACTGATAAACAGTGATAAACAGGGGTTCACTGTACCTGCTTTTGGTTACAGAAAAGCGGCAGTATTGAGTACTGCCGTGTTGTTACCGTGTCGTGGAAAAGGGGCAGTATTTTTTGTGAAGGGTTACAAAACATTTATGTGTTTTTTTGGGTCATACCGCTTTGCTTGTTTGTAGCAAAAGAAGCCAGAAACTGCAAGCAACAGCAGCAGTAGAGCAGGAATGGTTCCATACAGGATGTAGGGAACATACAGGGTGTTGTCAGAGAAGGACACTGAAAAGGAGAGCAAAAACATCTTTCATCAGTTCACTGAAAAATATAAATAGCACTGAGTGTAATGCATCAACTAAGACAAAAATAAATAAATATAATAATAATAATTCTTCCAACCTGATGACTCAGGCATTCCCACTTTAATCGTCTCACCGCTTGATGTTGTAAAGAATATATTTGGCACCAAAGTTGGAACTGGGGGGAACAAAAAAAAGAGATGACTTCATGTTTGGTAAAATAATGTCTCAATAATGATTCATTCAGTTAAGAGTGGTTGGATGTCCTTGCTTTTAGATGGAGGCATTACAAGTTCCAAAATGATATTATAATAATATTTTAGGACAGAGTGTATGATTGTCTGAATGCATTTTCAAGCCCTGAGGTCTCAGACACTTGAAACGTCCTGGTGCATGTTGTACCTGCATGTGCGGCGTTCCCTGCTTCTGTAAATACTGGTGTTTTTTCTGGAAATATAAAAGAGTAATAGTGTTCAGCTGGTCTGTACTTACACAGCATGCAATTATGTAATCAACACGTACAGAAAAAGGCTTTAGAATGCAATAAGACACTACGACAGAGTTACAAATACATTCAAATTGGACGTGCTGATCAGGTTCCAATAATTCAGATAAAAAAAAAGAAAAGAAAAATAATTGGAATGCATTAAAACAGCATTTAATTGAAATTCAATATGGTCATCATGTTTCCTGCACACAAAACACAAAAAAAAACAGGTACACAACATTCATTAATTTTCCATACCGCTTAACCTCACTAGGGTCGCGGGAGTGCTGAAGCCTATCGTTGCTATCTTCGGGCAAGAGGCGGGCTACACCCTGAACTGATCGCTAGCCAATTGCAGGGCACATATAGACAATCATTCATGGTCACATTCACACCTATGGGCATATATAGAGTTCAATTAACCTACCATGCATTTCCCACATTTTGGAATGTGGGAAGAAACCGGAGTACTCGGAGAAAACCAACACAGGCATGGGGAGAACATGCAAACTCCACACTGGCGAGGCCGGATTTGAACCCGCGTCCTCACGAGCACTATGATATTATGCTTTACAAAAACATACAGTACTAACATACTGAAATAGGATGTAAAGAATAGAATGAGAACTTTTTTTCTAACACCCCCCCCCCCCTCCATTGTGCTGTTCCTTCTGGTGTCTCCACCTTGGACTCCTGGGGGCAGTATAATACAGATACAGTGGTACCTCGAGATACGAGTGACCCAAGATACGAGCCGTCGACTGGCCGGGTTTTTGCTTTGGCTTGCGAGCCCAAAGTTGAGAAAAGAGTTCTGTATAGCGGCAGGAGGCAACAAGCAGCACTTTGGCTGGTATAATTAGTAAATATTCTTCAAAAAAAGAGGCTTCAACCTGCACATTGCAATTACTAGCTGGAGTTGACTTGAAAAACTAACTATAAAACAAAGAGAATGACATGCAGAGACAGACACTTCCTGCTTGCAGCAGCAGAGAGAGCAGGGTGGGGGGGTCGAGTGTGGGGAAAGAGAGAGAGAAAAAAGACTCGCATTTAAAAGGTACAAGCACACAAATCAAATCAATTAATATCGTTACAATGTCTTTCTATTCTATTTTGATGACTATTTTACAATATATCGCTACTTGTCTTTTTAAAAACGTTGAAAAAGATTGTGATGTTTTAGGGGACTGGAACGTATTGCATTTCTATTCATTATAATGAGGAAATATGATGCACATGTTTTGAGATAAGAGGAACGAATGGTCATGGAACGAATTAAACTCATATCTCAAGGTACCACCGTATACTAACATACATTAAGCTAGTTAAAACTGCACAGGAGGGTAAATAATTGTTATATGATTTGTCTATTCTATTGTCTGTTCAAATATCTGTTACTTTTAAAAATATATATATATATTCTTTTTTTAATCTGTCCTGTTCAGCTGCATGGCCTTTTAGAATGTTGGGTCTGTATACCTTTTGTGCTGATACAGTTTTGCTGTGCAACTCTGGAGTTTGAAATACTCCCTCTGCTTATTTTTTAATTTGTGAATGTTTTTAATGATAATGTTTATTGAAAATGCAGCCAGACAAAAAAGGGCTTTTAGGGGACAGACAGAGGGACAGAGTGGATAAAGGGGAATAAGGGTGTGAACCACACCAGAGCAATAGTTACTCTAGATATTTGAGCGCAAGTAACATTACAACAGTCAAATCGTGTTCTTATTTGTGGATGGGGACACACAGCCGGTGAGGACATGCAATAACTAATCAAGAGAACAAGATGAGAGAGGAAAAGGGCAGGATAGTCTGTAGGAAATGAGCAAGGCAGTGCTAGTGACGAGTGGTGCGGTGGGATTCTTTTTTAGTGTCTAAACACCTGTAAGAACCTGTTAGTTGATGGGTTAGTATAACCCGTGTTGTTATTTGTGGTCCCAGCACAAGCAATTGAAGCTTATAGTGTGTCTATCGAACTTATTTGCGAATGAACACCATATCACATGCATGTTAGTCAATCTGGTGTATGGAGTTGCTGAGCCAGCACATTGAAGAAGGGTGGGCCCGGCCAAGAGAAATGTGAAAACCCACCACCCAACCTATTACTATGGTTACCAGGTTCCCGGCAACCATTATCCCTGTGCTGTGATCGTCTGTGGTGGGGTGAAGTGCATTAAAATTGGGGAGATTGGTGGGGGTGAGGCAAGACAATCACAGGGCAATGATGACCCGTAACCGTCACCCCCACCCAAGGTCACCAGCTCCCAAACCATGTGCGAATGTGGTGCATTAAAAATCTGCGGGGGAAAAGGATGGCGGGCCAGAGACCAGGCCGGAGTGGCGGGACACCTGGCCGAGTGTCCTCCCCAGCCCAACACTGCCCTCCCCCCACAGATGCGTGTATGATGCATTAAAACTGGAGGACCGGCAGGGCAGAGAAGGGGGGGCAACCAGACCAGAAACCAGCACAGATGTGCCAGCACCCGGGCCGGCGCCCGCTCCATCATGCCTTGTGCCAGTCCCCCAGGGCACCCTGAATGAGATGTGAAGGTGCCCAATGTGCGAAGTGTGTACAGTGTGATTACTAAAAATGTGCAGAATGTGTGAAGTAAGAGGCTCGACTAGCCCACCAACACCCCCCCTCCCACCCCCGCTTACAGCATACTGACCTTTTGCTCATTACAACCAGAATAAATTGTAACTAATTTTAAAGGCACAGTGTTTGATTCAGCTTTTGTACTGCATCCCATTAAACTGTGCAGGTGTACAGGTTAAATTTGGATCACATTAAAATGTTGTGTTTTGGTCCATTTTGATGACATTTTGTCTGACATTCTTGAAAGCTAATTGTTGTGGCAGTTCAGACATTGTAAACATGATTGTGGTATGTTTGCAGATTCAGTTGCATTAGAGTAACTGCTATGATGATTTGAACCTTAATCATATGGGCCCAGTATTTCATCCCTCTATCCATCCATCCATTTTCCGTGCCACCTATCCTCACTAGGGCTAGGGCCTTACTGGAGCCAAGCCCAGCTTTCTTTGGGCGAGAGGCGATGTACACTCTGAACTGGTCGCCAGCCAATCGCAGGGTTTCAAAAAAAGTAATCTGGATCAGAATGATCTGGATTTGGTAATCCCAATTATTATTTTTTTTTGCTACCCTGGATCAAATTGATTTTGTATCCTATCTCCTGGTTTTTGGAAGAACGGTCAGATAGGATCAATCTAATTCGGATACCACAAGATCAGGATTTCAGAATCCAGATTTGAGTTCTTTGCATAGGCCGACGACCAAGATTCATCCTACTTGCTTTTTTACCCTTTACCCGTTGAATTTTTATTCAGCTATTGTCCAAATTGCTTTTAGCACGAAATTATCTTCTTAGTCACTTCTTTCAGACATAATGCACTTGTGAGTTTGCTGTAAAAGCAATTCAATGTAGCTTGGATAAAGTGTCTGCTAAATGGCTGATTGAAAAATGTCTCTGATGTTCAGTTCCACATCCAGTGTCTTTCCATCCAGGGTCAGTGCCTTTGTATTAGTTGCCGCCAAATATGGTAAAATATATAATACCGTGCAAATATTCTAAATAAAGTACTGTATTTGATTTGTGGATGGTTGTTCATTGGTTAGTTGTAAATCAATATTTGTTTTAGTTAATTATTTTGTTTAATTTATATTTCACAATACTTATTGTGGCCTTTTAAAAATGTGTTGTTGTTTTTTTAAAATCTTGCACCAAACAAAGACCAAGTATTAAGAAAGCCTAAAATAAATACTAAATAAGAACGACTAAACTAAAATGATGATTTTTAATAAAAATAAAAAGACAACTAACCCGTTCTAAGGACTAATTAAAACAAACTCAGTTTTAGTAATGTCAAAACTAAATCATAAATATCTATAATGAAAAATCCAAATCTCTTATGACCCTGCATCCATCTTGAATCCACCCTTCCAGTGAGATCAGGATAATCCTGATCGTTACCACCAAAACTATCCTAATCTCTTCCTTGGAATTTTGAAATGCCCAAGAACAGCATTTGATAGGGATTCTGGGTAGCATTGGATTGCCAAATCTATATCCCAATTTTACTAGGTTCAGGATCACATATCCTGGTTTGAAATACTCAGTTTGGAGATTTAATCTTATCGAGACCAATCTTCTCCAGAATAAATGTTTTGAAATACTGGGCCATGGTGCTCTGTGCAAGTATCTGTGATCCTCCAGCTCACCTTTAGGATATTTGCAGACATAGTTGTTCTTGGTGTTGCAGTTGTCGTCATTCCACTGGAACAGGAAATGTCCTTCTTCATCAGGTGGTGCAGAGGGCTGGTAGTAAAGAACTACACACATTTCACCGCCGCAGGAAGGCTCATCCCAGTGCCAGTTCCTGAAAGCCGCAGGGTTCAAATGCTTGAACTAATTACAATTGTAATGTCTTCAAGCCATCCATCCAGTTTCTCGAGCACTAGTTGTCATTAGGATCGTAGGTGAGCTGTAACCTATCCCAGCTGACATTGGGCGAGTATATAATGACAATCAAATGATAATACGATGAGGTTAATACACTGTACATGTATCGTTTTCACAGTCCTAATGGAAACTATAACTACCATGTGGCCCGCTACAAAAATGGTTTTGTCACCCCTGACTGAGTCTTCACTTAACCTAAGTTGTTGGAATGTATAAGGAAGCCAGAGTACCCCGAGAAAACTCGGGCAAGCACGGGAAGAGAGTCAAACTCAGGACCTCTCGACTGTGAAGCAGACTTGGTCACCACAGGACCAGGCTGCAAATTGTACTCAATATATTTGAAAAATTATTTCACATCATTTCAGTTTCGCAGTTTCAAACTGCTGCAATAGAATGGATGTACTCCCAACAATGACTCATTTAAACCAATAGTCTTCTTTTATGACATGGGCTATATTCCAATGATTTTCCTCAATAGTGTCTGTGTTTGTCAGCCTTGAAGCGGCAGTGGAAAGACCACGATAGAACACGCAAGGGCAGTTTATGAGTCGCATCTATGAGAGTGAAAACAACCTGAACTTGGCTTTGCTCCCGTCCAGCCAGAAGTACTGGGAGGGGCATCCCGGGTTGGCACTCCCAGTCCTAAAGCGCTGAGGGCTGCGGCGAAGTCCAATCCAGAAATCTCCATCAGCTGCGTGGAGCTGCTGTATGAACCTTTCGATCAGCCGCTGCTCACTCTCCGTTTCGATGCTGAGCAGGTCTCCTCCATCCACCCTGCAGGCCTGCCTGGCATCTTGAAAAGTCAGCCTCCGCCTGCTGTCCTGAATGTAGGACACCTTGTAGCACGGGCGCTCCGTTCCTCGCCGACAAATCCTTTGGCCTGGACACAGACATCAGGCATGAGGGAGAGAACAAGGGGCTGATTGTTGTCTTAAGACTTCCTGTGGCACTCACGTGGTAGCAAAATTAGAAACCAGCTGAGGCTGTATTGCACTGAGAATGCCGATACATTCTTCCACGAGCAATGGAGAAAAGCATGGATCATCCAAAAGATAAACACTGTTTGAACGGGGAACTTGTCCTTTTTCACCAGTTCAAAAAACTGGCAGGCAGGAGCGTACAGATTATGTGAGATACAGCTTTTGTGAGTAGGAATGTTTACTGTTATTTGCTACCATAAACATCTTAAATCAGGGATTCCCAAATATAAAAATGTTTGATCTATGTCTCTTATGCCTTGCTAGGTGGGGATCTGGTAATTTTCTGTTGACCCATTATTCACCTCATGAGGTTTATCATGGCAGTTCCCACAATGCAAATGCACCCACTATGGCCTATTTACTGAATATGCCTTAATTTAAAAATATTGTTTTAAAGTAGGCCGACTGGTTAGCTCATCGGCCTCACAGTTCTGAGGACCCGGGTTCAAATCTGGCCTCGCCTGTGTGGAGTTTGCATGTTCTCCCCGTGCCTGCGTGGGTTTTCTCCAGTTACTCCGGTTTCCTCCCACATCCTCAAAACATGCGTGGTTGGTTAATTGAAGAAACGAAATTGTCCGTAGGTGTGAATGCGAGTGCAAATGGTTGTTTGTTTATATGTGCCCTGCGACTGGGTGGCAACCAGTTCAGGGTGTAACCCGCATCCTGCTCGCAGTTGGCAGGGATAGGCTTCAGCATACCCGTGACCCTAGCGAGGATAAGCGGTTTAGAATGTTTTAAATGGATGATTTAAAGTGATATGGCTGGGCAATATTTGAATTTGCAGTCCGATTTTATATATTTGTCTAATTGACATTCTTGTGCCATTAAATAAAATAAAATAAATCAGAAATTACTCCCCTGCTACTCAGCAAGCTACTTGAGTACATGTATCTTTTTTTCACGGAAGACTTAATCTTGCTCAAGTATTTGGAAGACAACTTTTTTTGTTTTACTTGAGTCATTCTAAAGTAACAGTACTCGAGTTCAAAATTTGGCTCCTATACCCAACTCTGGCAACAGTTCAGACTATGAGTTTGGCACAAATTTAGAGGTGTATATTTCTTGGAAATTGTGCTCAATTTTCAGAATTTCAGGACTTTATAGTTTCCACTGTATATGGTCAGCTTCTGCTCTGAGAGAAATAATAGCCCATGCATGCATCATGACTTTCTTCCTTATATAACATTTGGGCTTGGTTGTCAACATTCACACAATAGTTGTTGTTGTTGTTTTTACCCAAAAATAATACCATGAGTGTGAAGCATGGACTGCTGTCTGGGCAACTTTTGCATTGATTTTGGCTGAACAGTTTAAGCCTGTGCAACTGTCTGATTGTTTTCATCTGTGATTTTTGGCATGACAGCTTGGGCCCAAATATTTGAGTTGTATTAAAACGTGTCTAAAAGCAACTCAGCGAATGATTTGTGGTCGTATTTCCTGCTACTGGCGTCAGGGTTGAAGCTGTTTGGTCGAACTCAAGATGGGACCTCCTGACTGAGCAGCTGAGACGAAAACAACATGTGGCTGTTGATATTTTCCACAGCACGCCGCCTGTTAATAATTACAATGCCAACGCGACTTTCTCCTCTCAGTCCTTCTCACATTGAATGTTTTAAATCTCAGCAGGCAAAATGAACGTGGAACTGCGACTAGTTGCAGCCTGTTATGTATGCAGACGCATGCGACTTTTAAAAGAAGAAACTCGGAGATTAAAGCAAGTCAGTGTTGGCGCCTTACCATTGATTTTAGAAGCGCACCCATTGTGGAAGAGGAAGGCGATCAGGGTGCCGAACAGCCTCATAAAATCCATCTCGACATGTTCACGTCGGTGTGCTGCTGCGCCGCAGTGCGTAAGCAACCGAAAACGTTTTCGGAGCGAACCCGTGACAAACACGCACTGGGGCGAACCAAGACTCGTACTGAGATGTGTGATGTGAGCGCTGGACGGAAAAGTGGGTCGTTCATATGGCGTCCGACTGAGGGGGAAAATGAGACCACCAGCCACCCCGCCCCCCCCAATTCAAAAGAAAAAGTACACTCAACCTTTTTAAAAAAAAACGGCAATGTGTCACTTTTCATTTGAAGTTATGTCATTGTTATCATCTTAGAAGGCACACTTGTTCTTATGTTTCATCGTTAAAGACATTAAAACATTAAATACACAGGTCCTAAGGAAAAAAACAGTACTGTATTGTATTCTTAATCTTAATATGCAGTCGATATAAAAAGTCTACTCTTCTCAGGTCAAATTTCTTTGTGATATAAAAAAAAAAAAAAACGAGACCAAGATAAATTTCAAAACTTTTTCCGCCTCTAACCTTTTCAACTTAATTGGAAAAAAAATGTTAGCACTTAACACACAGGCATCAGCACTTTACAGTAAGCACTTCTCTCTTTTACACACTTGGTCTGATGGTCACCTACCACTGAATGAATGAATGATCTGTGTACTTGTATTGTGTATGTCTTGACTTTTCTTACCTTACTTTAACTGTGTTTGTACTTGTCCACATCCCCCTGCCAAGGGACTGCAGATGGAAACCAGCCTACGGCTATAATATGGGATATTTACAGTACATGCAAATGTTCATTGATAGGAACTGCCCCTTTTTTTGGGGGGAGGGATTTTAAAAAATAGTATTCAGCACACACCTGCTACCATTTAAAGTGCCTATGACAAATAAATTCCAGCTGGTTTAGTAGGCTTTTCCTGACGTGTTTTTCTATCTAGCAGAAGCCTGAAGGTTTTGTGCTAACAATGACTGGTATTTTGAACTGTTCATAATTCCTTCTACCTTTCCTTCTAAAAATAAATAAAGGCACTGTAAAAATGGAGGATGGGCCGCAAATGGCCCCCGGGCAGTAGGTTGGACATCACTGTTGTAGGAGAAGTGTAAAGCCGTGTCAAAAAGTTATGTTTAGTATGTGCGGGCCACACAAAAATGGAGTAGGGGCCGGAAATAGCCCCCGGGCCGTAGGTTGGACACCACCGCTATAGGACAAGTGCAAAGTATGGCCCATGCAAATGTGGGGAAATGAGCCACAACTGTACCTTGAAAGGTAATAGGTCACTTCCTGTTGGGTTTAGGATATGGGTTGTAATGACGTTATTGGTGGATGAAAAAGAAATGTAACACGTTTTGACACCCACACTTTGCATGCTGACCCTGTAAAATAATGTAATGGGCAGTGTCAAAAGTTATTTTTAGTATTGGGGATTGATACAAAAAGGAAATGACATAGTATCATTGAGTAGTAGAAGTAGTTGCACATGAAGTCCCCCTGCATTGCAGGGTTACAGTATGTGGCAGACCTCCGCGTGATAAGTGAAAATTCACAAAATAGAGTTAGGTTTGTGAAATACACCCTAAACAGGTTTGTATAATAGTAACAATTCTTAAAAGTCCCACCATAATGACCCCCCCCCCCCAAAAAAAAATACAATAGTGTGGTAGGCCTAAAAGTTGTTAATTTAAAAAATTAGGCAATTGTTAAATTCCTAAAAAAGTATATTGAATATTTTTGTAAGCCTTTGTAAGATTATGCAGAGTGTGAACATGAGAACTGCACATAAATCCATCCATTTTCTGAGCCGCTTCTCCTCACTAGGGTCGCGGGCGTGCTGGAGCCTATCCCAGCTATCATCGGGCAGGAGGCAGGGTACACCCTGAACTGGTTGCCAGCCAATCGCAGGGCACATAGAAACAAACAACCATTCGCACTCACAGTCATGCCTACGGGCAATTTAGAGACTTCAATTAATGCATGTTTTTGGGATGTGGGAGGAAACCGGAGTGCCCGGAGAAAACCCACGCAGGCACGGGGAGAACATGCAAACTCCACACAGGTGGGGCCGGGGATTGAACCCGGGTCCTCAGAACTGTGAGGCTGACGCTCTAACCAGTCGTCCACCGTGCCGCAACTGCACATAAATACAGGAAAATAAAAAGAATACAAGAAAATGATTCCATTAATATGTATTGCACTCAAAAGTAAAAACATATATAAATAAATAAATGAATGCAAGAAATCCAACAGTTGTCAAAGATTTAGTGAAAATATATTGTAATTCAAAGTTCAATACAACTAAAGTACACTTGGCAAATGTACTGTGTAGTGTACAACCCCAATTCCAATGAAGTTGGGACGTTGTGTTAAACATAAATAAAAACTAAATGCAATGATTGCAAATCATGTTCAACCTATATTTAATTGAATACACTACAAAGACAAGCTATTTAATTTTCAAACTGATAAACTTGATTGTTTTTAGCAAATAATCATTAAATTAGATTTTTTTTCAATGGATTTGTAGTTTAAAATAAATGTACTAACAGTAGACTTGAACAAACCTATTTCTGTATGGGTGTTTGGACACGTACTTAAACAGCTCCCACCCCCCTACACAGCCCAGTGTATGGAAGAATGCCGTCTGAGGAGAAATAAGACATGAGGCAAGAACAGAGGCGATCTTGACTTGAAAAGCAGAAATGAAGTGTGTTAAAAGCGCAACTGAGAGCTGATCCGCTGTCAAACACATTATTCACCTCCGGTCACAACAACATCCTGGAAAAAAACGCAATCAAAACAGACATTGTGATGAGAGAATGGGAGGAGAAGTACACTGTATATATTGACGCAGTGCGCAGGAAGGAATCCAGAGGAAAGAGGAAATTATTTTTTTGTTTTTTTTTGTTAAACTCCATACTTCCTTTTCATTGCTTTTCTTTGGTCTCCAGGCAGTGTGACTTAATTTCCAGAATATGACCGTGCTTGTGAAAGTCTAGAACAGCATTGGGAGTTATGGAACAGAGGTTTAACTCTGAATCATCCAAATAAATCAGACTTTCCCCTTAAATAAGAGTTTGGCCTCATTTCGATTGAAAAATGATAAAAAATGTACATATATGGAAATAAATCGGCTTTTATCTAATAATAACACGGTTTGGTTTACATTTTCAATTCAACTACATTTCAGCAGAATGTCCATGTGGGAGCAAACATTTTTAAACACTCAGTGGCTGCAGTGTGATCTAATACAAGAACTGCTGTTTATTATTGTGATCATAGCTCCCAGTAGCGTAGAACTGTGGCAGGAATAGAAGAAGAGGAAGGTCTTCCGGGTCAAGGCCAAGCCGCACAAAACAAGCTTGAAAAAAGGAATTATGGTCGTATTTTATTTCCTGATGTGTACACAACATAACATAATAGAAAATCAGATAAAATCTCTTTTTTCTGATTTTCAATTTCCAATTTTCAAACAAGAAATGGGAGACTTCTCTTTTCCCGGTGTTACTGTTTACATACATCAAAACAAAAAACTGACTGCACAGACCCTTTCTAGTGGCTCTTTTTATTTATTTATTTTCTTTGCTACTGTCATGTGTGTGTGTTCCGGGTTTTGTCTTCCCCTCTTGTTTCACACACACCTGCTCCTGTGAGCATCTTCACCACCTGTGCCTCGTTCACCCTAATTACCTATTGTATTTAACCTCGTGTCTCATTCCCTCTCGTAGCCAATTCGTTGTACCTTGTCGTCATGTTCCAGCATTCCTTGTTTCCACGTCCCAGACTCACAGTAAGACTTGACCCTGTTCCGATTATCGACCTTGCCTCTTTGCCTCATGTTTTTGGATACTGTTGCCTTTCTTGGATTGCCTGCCTGTGTACCGACCTATGCCCGTCTATTAAACCTCTCTTTTTGGAAACTGTCCATTTGTTTTGGAGTCGTGCATTTTTGGGTCCTATCCTCTGTTCCAGTCATGACAGAACGAACTGGCCATAACATGGACCCAGCAGACTCAGACCCGGTGCGCAAAGCCCCTTCAAGCCCAGGGTCAACGCCTCTCGATGCAGGATGAGCAGATTGCTGCCCTCCACCTTCATCTAGAGGGACTGTCAAGGCATCAGGACAATATCATGAGACAGGTGGCCTCGCGGTTTGAACTTCTTATGAAAATTATTCAAGAGAAGGAACCAGTTAGCACCACACCCAATACCGCCACGGTATTTCCATGTGAAGTAGTCACCATGCAGCCACCTCCGCTGCTGTCTGCCCACAGCTCTCTCGACCGGAGAGGTTCTCTGGAAATTCTGGGAACATTAAGCCGTTCATCACGCAGTGCGAACTCCACTTTGAGCTGCAGGCAGCTGCCTTCCCCACCGAGCGGGCAAAAATCGCTTTTGTCATTTCCCACCTGACTGGTCGTGCGGAGGCGTGGGCTACTGCTGAATGGAGCCGCAATTCCGCCGCGTGTCATTCATGGGCTTTTTTCGTAAAGACTATGGAGCAAATTTTTTAATTTTCCACTCCAGGTCGTGAGGCAGCTCGCTCCCTTGTCACCTTACAACAAGGCAAGTGCAGGGTGTCAGATTACGCGATTGAGTTTCGCATTCTAGCAGCTGAGAGTCATTGGAATAATCGGGCGCTACTCGATGCCTTTTTTCAAGGACTATCCCCCGCCATCAAGGATCGTTTAGTCCCGCTAGACCTGCCGACCGACTTGGACACTCTCATCGCTCTCGCCGTAAAAATCGACAAGTGGCTTTTGGATCGCGAGCTGGATGGAGATCGGCGGAGGGCTGCGTCACCGCACACTTGGAGGATGAGCCTCGGTGACCAGCCAAACCAAGGCAGATCCCCTGGTTCCGGTCTCAACCCACTGGCTAGCGTCCCCACGGATGAACCCATGCAACTGGGCAGGTTCCATCTCTCCCCTGAGGAACGTCAACGCCGGCTGAGGGAAGGGCGGTGCTTCTACTGCGGTCAGTTGGGTCATTCCGTGAGCAACTGTCACGTCAAAGTTGCCGGTGCCGGTAGCAAGGGCACGGGAGAGGTGAGTCTGAATTTCATTAAGGAAGACCCTACACGGGTTCTTCCTAAAGTGACGCTATGCTCTCCTGATCAAGAAATTCATACACCTGTATTAATTGACTCTGGTTCTGACGCAAACTTACTCAACTCCATCCTCGTTAGACGTATGCACCTTAGAACCTTTGAAATAAAACTCCACCGCAACACCTATGCTGCAGACGGCAGTTTTATGGGCAAGATCACTCACCGCACCCAAACACTCACATTGACATTTCCTGATTCTCACTCGGAACGCATTAGTTTGTTTTTGACGCCATGAATCATGACCTTATTTTAGGGAACCCATGGTTGAAATTACATAACCCCCACATTGACTGGTCCTCTGGGCAGGTTATGTCATGGGGCAGCAATTGCGCCCGGAACTGTTTCAAGCCGCCATGTGATGTTCAGGGTCATTTTTCTAAGGACAATCCACAGACCCCATCTGGGGATCCTGATTTATCTCAAGTGCCCACCTGTTACCAGGATATTAAAGATGTTTTTTCCAAGTCCAAGGCCAAATCCTTTCCACCCCACAGACCTTATGACTGTGCTGTTGACTTGCTGCCTGGAACCACACCCCCCACGAGGGAGGTTGTTCTCTCTTTCAGGGCCGGAACACAAGGCCATGAAGGAGTACGTGGAAGAATCACTGGCAGCCGGGATCATTCGCCCATCTTCATCCCCTGCGGGAGCAGGATTTTTCTTTGTGGACAAGACAAGACCCTGCGAGCCTGTATCGATTACCGGGGTCTCAACGAGATCACGGTAAAAAACAGGTACCCTCTTCCTCTCATCTCCACCGCCTTTGAGTTCCTGGAGGGAGCCAAGATTTTCACCAAACTGGACTTAAGAAATGCATATCATCTAGTCAGGATAAGGGAGGCGGATGAATGGAAAACAGCATTCAACACACCAACGGGACATTATGAATATTTGGTAATGCCTTTTGGGCTTACTAACGCTCCAGCTGTTTTCCAGAACCTTGTCAATGTCCTGCGTGACATGTTGAATGTTTTTGTTTATTTGGATGACATTTTGATATTCTCCCCGGATGAGGAGACTCACATTATTCATTTCCGCTCTGTTTTGCAGCAGTTACTGCAGAATCAACTATATGTCAAGGCTGAGAAATGTGAGTTCCACAAGGCGTCAGTTTCTTTTCTGGGTTTCGTCCTGGCTCAAGGTGAAGTCAAAATGGACCCTTGCAAAGTCGATGCAGTTATTAATTGGCCTACTCCCACGTCACGCAAAGATGTACAAAGGTTCTTAGGGTTTGCAAACTTCTACAGAAAATTCATCAGAAATTTCAGTTCTATAGCCTCTCCTTTGCATGATCTTACCTCGCCACACAAACCTTTTGTATGGAACCCGCTTTGTCAGGCAGCTTTTCAAAAACTTAAGTCGAGCTTTACCTCCGCTCCCATCCTTACTTTGCCAGATCTCAAACAGCAGTTTGTGGTAGAAGTCGATGCGTCTGATGCCGGAATAGGAGCAGTGCTCTCCCAGAAATCTCAAGGATGATAAATTACATCCTTGTGCTTTTCTCTCCAAAAAACTGACCCCAGCTGAGAAAAATTATGACATTGGTGACCGTGAACTGCTGGCAGTCAAGGTGGCTTTGATGGAGTGGAGGCACTGGCTCGAGGGGGCACAGACTGTTTTTAGTATGGACAGATCACAAGAACCTTGAGTATATTAAAACTGCTAAAAGATTAAATGTGAGGCAGGCTAGATGGGCTCTGTTCTTCACTAGATTTAATTTCACGTTATCCTACCGACCTGGTTCTAAAAATGGTAAGCCAGATGCTTTGTCACGTATTTTCTCTGAAGAGAATTTTTTGTCCGACCCTAAGACTATTTTGCCTAAGTCATGTTTCATTTCCGCTTTTGTTTGGGACATTGAAACTGCGGTTAAAGGGGCTCTGAAAAACACTCCTTACCCTGAAGATTGCCCTGAAAACAGGCTTTATGTGGTTCCGACCTTAAGGGGAAGAGTCATCCACTGGGCTCACACAAACCGAACTGTATGTCACCCAGGCATTGCCAAGACGCAATCAGTGGTCGAACAGCGCTTTTGGTGGCCTAATGTTAGGAGGGATGTTATCGATTACGTCAATGCTTGGCAGGTATGTGCTGCTAAAAAGCCCTCTCTTCAACGTCCTTCTGGGGTGTTGCGACCCCTGCCAACACCACAACGTCCTTGGTCAGACATTTCCGTAGACTTTGTGACAGGATTACCGGCCTCGAAAGGCAATACCACCATTCTTACAGTTGTTGACAGGTTCTCCAAGATGGCACACTTCATTGCACTTCCAAAACTCCCCTCAGCTAAAGACACTGCCGAGCTAATGATTAATCAGGTTTTCAAGTTCCATGGTTTCCCCAAGAATGTGGTGTCTGATAGGGGTCCCCAATTCATTTCGCAATTTTGGAAGGAGTTTTGTAAACTCATAGGTGCTACCGTCAGTCTGTCATCTGGGTTTCATCCTGAAACCAACGGCCAAACCGAGAGGCTGAACCAGGACCTGGAGACTGGGCTCCGATGTCTCGCTTCACAGGAGCCGCGATCCTGGTCTCAGAAACTGGTTTGGGTCGAATTCTCCCACAATTCCCTCCCCTCTGCATCCACTGGTCTATTGCCTTTTCACGTTGTGCATGGTTACCAACCATCTCTGTTTCCTGCCATAGCCCCAGAGTCCACAGTTTCAGCAGCATTAACCTTGGTGAGACGCTGCAGGAGGACCTGGGAGCGAGCCCGCCAGATGCTGCTGCGCCAGGGACGGTCCTACAAAGCCGCTGCTTACCGTCGGAGGACACCGGCCCCGAACTATAAAGTGGGTCAGCGAGTTTGGCTCTCGACCAAACATATTCCACTCCGGGTGGAGTCCAAGAAGCTCGCTCCCAGATTCGTTGGGCCTTTCCCCATCACAAAGATCATCAACCCTGTCACCGTGAAGCTGAGGCTCCCACGGTCGATGCGGCTCCACCCTGCTTTTCACGTCAGCCTACTCAAGCCAGCCCGGGAGTCCCCTCTGGTCCCGCCTTCCAGGCCCCCTCCTCCCCCCCGGTTTGTGGATGGGGGCCCTGTCTTCTCTGTGAAGCGGCTGTTGTCGTCTCGTCGGAGGGGGAGGGGGTTTCAATATCTGGTGGACTGGGAGGGCTATGGGCCTGAGGAACGTTCATGGGTACCGTCTGCGTTTATCATGGATGATTCGCTCATTCGGGACTTCCACGTTGCGCATCCGAGGGGCCCCAGGGCCGTCTGGGGCCGGCCGTTAAGGGGGGGTACTGTCGTGTGTGTGTTCCGGGTTTTGTCTTCCCCCCTGTTTCACACACACCTGCTCCTGTGAGCATCTTCACCACCTGTGCCTCGTTCACCCTAATTACCTATTGTATTTAACCTCGTGTCTGATTCCAGTTCGTTGTACCTTGTCGTCGCGTTCCAGCATTCCTTGTTTCCACGTCACAGACTCAGTAAGACTTGACCCTGTTCCGATTATCGACCTTGCCTCTTTGCCTCATGTTTTTGGATACTGTTGCCTTTCTTGGATTGCCTGCCTGTGTACCGACCTATGCCCGTCTATTAAACCTCTCTTTTTGGAAACTGTCCATTTGTTTTGGAGTCGTGCATTTTTGGGTCCTATCCCCTGTTCCGGTCATGACAGCTACAATATGAAGAGTGGCAGCACAGTTGACGACTGGTTAGAGCGTCTGCCTCACAGTTCTGAGGACCAGGGTTCAAATCCTGGCCTCGCCTGTGCAGGGTTTGCATGTTCTCCCTGTGCCTGCGTGGGTTTTCTCCGGGCACTCCGGTTTCCTTCCACATCCCAAAAACATGCGTGGTAGGTTAATTGAAGACTCTAAATTGTCCGTAGGTGTCAGTGTGAGTGCAAATGGTTGCTTTTTTATATGTGCCCTGCAATTGGCTGGCAACCAGTTCAGGGTGTACCCCGCCTCCTGCCTGATGATAGCTGGGATAGGTTCCAGCGCTCCCTTGTGAGGCTAAGCGGCTCAGAGAATGGATGGATGGATGAAGAGTGGCTGTAGTAAAATGTATTGTCCTAGACCTCTGTGCAGTAATTTAGGTTGAGGTAAAACCAAGAAACACAAAAGAGTGTGGAGTGACTTGCTATCTAAAAAGTGTTTTACTTTGGCCATTACAGAAATGCATCCCGATATTTTAGTTCATATGTATTTTATCGAAGATTTTTAGCAGAATTTTTCATGTATTATCACCCCAAGTTGTTTGATTTTTGTGCACACTTTAAAAAAAAAAACAACAACTTCTAAACTGCACCAGTGCTTGATTTATTTATTTTCTGCTCCAGAATACCATAATGTTTGTCTTTGTCAAATTTAATGACAGCTTATTTTTGTCAAACCAGTTTTTGATTTTGATGAATTCTGAAGTAATGCTATTCAACAGTTGCTGTAAAATTTCACCTGCACTCAACCCGCAAATAAGATGAATTTGAGTCATTGTGATATCTTGCATGTCACTGATGTACCCTATAAATCATTTAGGAAACATTTTACAATTTAACCCTACTTACCAACTTAAGGAGTGGCTTCAGAACAACTCCGTGACTGTTATTGAATGGCCCAGCCAGAGCCCTGACTTAAACCCAATTGAGCCTCTGTGGATTGAGCCAACCTGACAGAACTGGAGAGGATCTGCAAGGAGGAATGGCAGAGGATGCCCAAATCCAGGTGTGAAAAACTTGTTGCATCATTCCCAAAAAGACTCATGGCTGTATTAGCTCAAATGGCTGCTTCTACTAAATACTGAGCAAAGGGTCTGAATACATATGGCTGTGTGATATTTAAGCTTTTATTTTTTAATAAATCTGCAAATTTTCAAAAATTCTGTTTTTTTTCTGTGAATATGGGGTGCTGTGTGTACTTTAATGAGGAAAAAATGAACTTAGATGATTTTAGCAAATGGCCGCAATATAACAAAGAGTGAAATATTTAAGGGGGTCTGAATACTTTCCGTACCCACTGTATATCTTGTGACACCAGTCTTTACCTGTGGTCTACGTTTGGCCACTAGATGACAGAAGAGTGCCCACTTATAATTGGATCACACCAGCAACTCACATGCATTGTTCTAACATGCTTGTTGAGGAGTATGAATGAGTATGCACGTTAAATGTTTTTTTCTTTGTAAATGTCACATTTTGCATTTGATTAAGTGTGTGTATACAGACGATCTTGCGTACACTTCTCAGTGTATCATTTTACCCCACCCAAACCAAATTAGCATCCTCCCTTTGGCCTTGTCATATCACATCTCACTGCTTATACTATATTTATGAGGAATTACACTGTCTACTCTGTTACATAATACCAGTATCACCCATTTCACTTTAGGGTTTGTGATTCATCACTATTTTTGTTCTAACCGTAATTACGTATCCGATATTGGACATTTTGTCCCGGCACAATCACAACCTTTAAATGACCTTTCAACGAGAAGGATTATCGGAAGAAAGAAATGTATAACGTGATTAACTTGGAGAGATATGATATTTTGTGCGGGTGAGTCTTTGGACATAAGCAACAGGGACAGCAGAGGAGTGACGTGATTTGTGGATAGTGTAACATGTCCCATCTCACCACAGGGCACACTGATGTGCCTTTTGTCATCTCTTTATTGTGAACAATGACACGTCTCACTTGAGCAGTTGAAGTTCTTCCCCATAGGTATCTGCAGTACCCACAATACACTTACGAATGAGACTAAAGTACTTTGACATGCAAGGGGAATTACCAAAAGGTTAGTCCTGGTTGGTTGTGTACTTTAGCTTTTGGCAAATATGATCATCTTACAGGTCTGCACAGTATTTCAGATAAAACCGCCATGCAAGTCTGTAAATCCCCACATAATGTTATTTTAGCTCTGGATGAGATGTTTTGCAATATTTTCTCCCAAAGCAAAATTTGATCTGAAACATAATTGTATCTCTCGAAATGAGCGGTTATGGACAGAATCAGACTCCTGCATTGCATCCATTTCTAAATGTAACATTATTTACCTCAGCCAGTCAAGAATTGGAACTTAACTGTCGTCACAAAACTGCAAAATAGATAAACAAACCTGAGGGGTGTGTGAGGATGCTCTCATCTGTGTTTGTGTGCATAAGGGTCTCTAATTAGCTGAGTGGAGGACTTGTGAGACACACCTTCGAGGTTTTGGGTGTCTCAAGGGTGTCTCATGCTATAAAAGTGATGTTCTATGACAGGTTCAGCAACAAACACCTGCTCAGGTACCAGAGAGGTAAGACATTCATTCATTTTATTTTTCAATAATTTTTCTTCTTTTCTATGATTATCCATTTTATTCTACTTGTCTATAATCGTCCATTAATATGAATAGATATGACACTTCATTTAATAATGTCATACTCGGGGTTGTTTCTAATATTTTGTACTTAAATAAGGTAACCAAAAAATTAAAAAAACACAGCTCAGTATGATGTCACTTTTTTCAATGAAGCATCTGGTAGGGTCATGTATCTATTCAGTTTGTTTTATTTTATAAATTAATATAACATTTCTAATGACATTTTCCCCGTTGCATGTAGCTAAGGTAACCAAATTATTTGACTCATTTGTCAGTAGTGTAATGAAGAGCAATTTGACACCACTGCAAATTGAAACCACAATGAGAAACAAAGTTTCAATAATAACATGATTTAAGATTATTTGGGCAAATTTTATTTTTTTCATCAAACTGGCAGCCCTTCGCATTAATCAGTACCCAAGAAGTAACTCTCAGTTTCAAAAAGGATGGTGACCCCTCTGCTGAACAACTTCTTTACTATTCCAAATAATATTGGTATGCATGACCTATGATACACTATGCATAAATCAGTAACATTGCTGTTGTAATGTTGTTCCTTCCCAGTGCACCAGATTGACTGAGATGCTGCATCCCAACAAGATGACTCTTGCTCCCCTTTGTCTTCCTCTGCTGGCCGCACTGCTGCAGCCCACCCTCTGCCGATACAACTGCTCTTCTGAGTATGACAGGATCCCAGGTAGGTTATTACTACTACAAAGTTAAAGTCAAAGTGACCTGTTACAAGTTTTGCTCTGACCAACCAATCAGAGTGCAGGAAAATGTGGACGTGATCAAATTGAACACTGATTGGTGAAAAACAAACAAACAAACAGTCCCATTGCTGAAAGTGGTGCATTGATTTATGAGTTTAATTATTATTATTATTTATTCATTTTTTTCAAAATGGCCGAACTATTGACTGTTACAAAACTGTAGTTGTTTGTTTACATTCAACAATCAGCTGCAGCCAACGTGGCCGACATCATACATGACAATTTCCGCATCCCTGAGCCCTCTTCCTGGTCAGTAGCAACTTCAATCATGTTCCCCTTTCTCATGTCAACGTCACACATGTAGACCAGTGATTCTCAAAGTATGGTTCAAATACCACTGGTGGTACATGGGCACTCTCTAGTGGTGTGCAAAAGAATTGCTGCCAAAGTACACTTCAGTTGTAACTTTTTCATTTGATTCATTTGCATATTTCATCTTTAATAGTAAAAGTTTTCTACACTTTTATTTTGGTATAGTTTTTTATGTAACTTTTATGTGCAATACATTCTCGTTGAATCGTTTTAATACAGTTTTCTTTTCCTACAGTGTTATGTTGAAACTGTGCATAATGTAATTTTATAAAACCTCTGTCTCGTTTTTTGATGAGCACTTGGGCCTACTACACTACTGTATATCAGAGCTAAGAATTTTTTTACACTGTACTTGGTGTCAAATGTTTGAGAACCACTGACGTTGAAACTCTGGACCTCCTGTATGCCAACGTTAAGGGCGCATATAGCTCTTCTTCTCTCCCCCCTCTGGGGAATCTGACTACAACTTGACACGACTTGAGACTGCCTACAGGTCGCTGGTGGAACAGCAGGCAACCAACACCCTTCTGTTGACCGCCTGCTGTTGCAATTTACATGTTCCTATCGTCAGGTTGGTCTAACGCACTGGTGTCAAACTGGTGGCCCGGGGGCCAGATCTGGCCCACCACATCATTTTATGTGGCCCGCGAAAACAAATCAAAATTGCTCATTGTGTTCTGGTGTAATACCATTGAGATATTTGCAAGCATTTTTTTTGTGACCAATCCCCCTTTGAAAAGAAATTTAATAGTTGAAAAACATGTTTTTATAGGCTTCTGATTTCAAAACTGGCTATTCCTCAATGTGTTGTGTATACTGTATGTAATTACAGTATAGGAAGTAATGTTTCATTTATATGGGTTCACAGTTATAGCGGCCCTCCGAGGGAAGTCATAACTACGATGTGGCCCGTGACAAAAATTAGTTTGACACCCCTGGTCTAACAACACAGTGGAGGTGGCTGCAGGGGAGTCTCGATGTCACCAACTGGTTTTAAATGTTTCTAAAGATTGTATTTATTATTATTATTGTGATGGTCATCACGATGATGATGATGATGATTATTATCATTTGTGTTATATGTTTCATGCTCTATTCCACTATAACAATTGTTCCTAATAATCCTTATCATGCTTATGAAGACAGCTCAGACTTGACAGTGGACTGCGGCACCGCCACGATCACGCTGGAAATCAACCTGTGCACAGCTCAGTGGGCGGGGTTCAACTTGTCTAATATGGCACTAAACGGGGAGCACAATGTCACAGAGTGCCAGGGCTCCATTGCCTCCAGCGAGGACCCTCCCATCATCCGCTACCAGCTTCCGGTCAACCACAGCGATGAAAACCCCTGTCGACAGTCCCTCCAGGTCAGAACCATGCCTGGTGGAAGAAGAACTGAATGATGCAGTAGTCAGTCTGTATTAGACATAAAACAATCTGCTGCATCAGGCGGCACAGGAGATTGTTCCAACATGTTTTTTGATTGATATATGATGATTTGCTACAGAGTAGTGAATCATCTGCAGAATCATCTGTTTTTAAACCCATTTTTTATTTTAACAATTTTAAATGAGAAGTCATACAAAACTGGCAGCACAGTGGATTAGTTTCAGGTTAAATAATGACTCGAAATTGTCCACAGGTGTGAATGTGAGTGTGACTGGCTCTTTGTCTATTTGTGCCCTGCGATTGACTGGCGACCAGTCAGTGTGTACGCCGCCTCACGCTGGATGAAAGTTGTTCAAAACAATAGTAGTGACAAATGTGCTTATCTTATTAACAATTAATCTGCAAATGATTTCTGAAAAAAATATAGAAATAAAATGAATAAAACAAGCAAAAAAAAACAATAAAAATAAAACAAATGAACTAAAATGTATCATAATTACAATATTTCTTCCACAATATTTCTTTTAAATAATAAACTAAAATAAATAATAATATACCATTGCTAATGTCTGATTTTTTAAATGTTCAATTCTTTTGTTAGTTGAGTTTATGTTTTCATGAATTATCATTCATGATGGAAGTTTCTGAATCCATTTGATTTTGTAAAGATATTTTCCCAAAATAATAACTTTCATATTTATTGCGTTTTTGTCATGTCTGCTTAGAAGAATTATCCTCATTATCTCAATTGTGTTTGTAATTTCCTTGTTGTGTTGTTTTAATTAAATAAGTTTTTCTTAGCATTCAAACAGCCGAGTGCAGTTTTTCCCAATCTTTATTTATTTAAATGTATTTTATTTTATTATTTACATTATTCATTGATTTATTGATTTATTTAAGGACATTTAATTGTTCTGCCTGTCGCTATATCGCCGACATCGATAGATGAACAAAGCTATATTGTACATAGTAAACTAGAAGGTGCAATTCCTGGAGAAATTGCGCGTGAATGCTGCAAAGCTGATTGCAATCATGCGCTTGAATGAGCTGAACGCATAGAAGTTGGAACGGTGGGAATCGGTTGAGAAATAAGGAAACTATAGCTAAAAATGTAGAATTTGTGGCTAAAATGCGGGTATTTCAGTGATGGACAGTGTAGAATGTGGGTAGTGTGGGAATGTGGGGAATATGGAAAACATGTAGTAAGTGGAATGGTTTGAATTGGTGAAGAAATGTGGAAGCAGGGGGGAACAAGGCAGAATAGAGTGGAATGACGGAGAATGTGGGTGTTTTAACATAATAAAATGTGAAATGTGGGTGTAAAATGTGGACTGTTGGGAATACGGGAATGTGTTTGAAGAAGTTCTGAATGAGCTGAAAAAAAGTGAAAGAGAATGATGTGAAAGTATTTTGTTGAAAGTGTCATTGGAAATGAATGGGAATTATTTGGGTGTAAAATGTGGAATTGTGGGTAATGTGAAAATGTTGCGGCTTAGATGAGTAATAGCTCGCGTCGCGTGAATTTTTCAAACACGTCGAAGTTGGAACGGAGTGAATCGAATGTAAAATGCCAAAGGAGAAGCCCGTCAACAAACACGGCGGAATAATAAAAATAAAGATAAAAATAAAGGTAGAATAACATAATTATTTTCAGACCAATTCGGTGAAATTACATAATTTTTTGGACGAAAGTGATTGGTGTTCCACTAGCTTTTTAATTGAATGACGTTTTAAATCCACCTTAATGATGACTTGGCTTTGTGTGTGGTCTTGTTAAGATTGTGGATGAGACCCCTGACCCCACAGGTCCCTTCAGCAACTTCCTCAACATCCAGTCGGTCATCATCACGGGCTTCATCGACACCCCCAGATCAGAGCAAGGGGTGATAAGCTACTCCACGGACCTCTACTATCACTTCTCCTGCCGCTATCCCTTGGAGTACCTGCTCAACAACACGCAGATCGTGGCGTGAGTAACCATGGTAACTACTAATTTAGGGCCTGATTTACTAAGGTTTGCTCGTGCAAAAACGGGCAAGACATCAGTGCTTACGCAAACCGATATGGAAGCTGATCTACAAACGGGGTGCACCCAGGGTAGCATCTGCCAAACCGGCAACATTGACACAGTTCATTTTGTGTGTTGTGGTAGGAGTATATGCAAATAAATTTAGCATGCGCAATGTGATTTATCAAACCTGAGATGAATTGCAATGGCCGATTTTGCTTCTTTAAATATCGCAAACCAGCTTGGTTTAACGACGACTGTGGTTATTGTGGCGAGGAAGCGACGGTGAGAACGGAAATTTTCCGCTTCTGTTAAAATTTTTTGAAATGTCAGAAACAAACATTACCACGACATATCGTCTATTGGGTCTTCTAAATGATCTCAAGGCTGACTTGGAGTCAGTCACAAGAAGGAGTCATGCCATATCACCTGGCACAACAACTTCAACTTTGCATTTCCGTGCATCTGATTCATTTCACTCTCTCCCAAAGCTTTTTTTTTTCAGTTGCGCTGTCCCAAATTTTAAATGCAATGTTACGCAGGAAATGCAGATGCATTCAGTTCCCATGCACTCAGAACGAGTTAAAGCAAACAAAATATGGCCTTCCCAAATTATTGGACCAATATATTCATTTTCTGTAATTAAGCAATATGTAATTTTGTCTCTTCCACTAACACTTCCATTTCTATTATTTTTCAAATTTAAAAATTTCCATAATAAAAACCACCAGAGTTACCTAGAACTCAAAACCTTCTTTGAACTACGGCAATCTCCACCACTTTTACACCTGTTGCCAGCAGCGCACGCAATCAGTTAGAGTGAGTGAACACGCGATTTAGCGGCCACTATCTGGGAGCTTAGTAAATCAGGCCCTTAGGTCAAACAGATATTTCTTCTTAAGGCATTTTCACACTGCACTTAGCAAGGCGCAGCGCGCCGTTGAGGCGAGGGCGCAAGGACAGAATGCCACGTTGCATCATGGTGCAACATGCAAATTGGGTGTTCGCCGTGACGTGCCCTTGGCATCGCAGTGACATCACAAGGGGCAATCCAATAGTAGAAGGGCTTGCGGAGAAATTTCAGAGCGGTAACAGCAATAGACTAACCAGCGTGAAAAGCCTCTCTGTTACTTATTGGTTGACTGCTACACAAGCACTCGCAAATGTCGGCAAGTTTGGGCACTGACCCGCGGAGAATACCAAGAAAAACAAGTGCAGTGTGAAGAGGCCTTTATGCTTCTTGATTGATTTATCTGCCCTTTCTTTTCTGTGTTTGATTTTTAGTTCCTCTGTGTCTGTGGCAACGAGTCACAACAATGGAAGCTTCATTGACATGTTAAAAATGAGTGTTTATAATGTAAGTAATCATAGACATTGGACACATTTGAAAGTCTAGGCCAGCCAAGAGTGGATGTGTTGTACAGTGTGTCACCATTAAAGAATGCAAAATTAATCTCGGTTTGGTTTATTCTGCCTTTGCATCCATCTGCAGGACTCAAGCTATGGCTATCCGCTAGTTGTCCCTTCATCAGGGCTGCAGCTGCGAACGAAAGTCTATGTGGAAGTAAAGGCCGTGAACCTGACTGGAAAGTAGGCCAAAAAGCTCATAAATGATCGAAAAACAAATATTGAAACACAGTACAGTCGGATGCGCTGTATTCCTTGGGAAAACGCCAACTCATTGCACTACTGACCTGTTCACAACAGCTTCCATGTGCTGCTGGATCATTGCTTCGGAACTCCCACCGCTTACAATGTGTCGCACACCGAGCAGCACAACTTCTTCACCGGGTACGATGGCACGAAACACATGTACTGTATGGATGGCTTCATGGACTCACATTTGCTACTGCTGCAGAATCTAATGAGATCTGATTCATGAACACGTTCATCAAGGCAATTTTTGATGCCGCTCTTGAATGTTCTATGATTGTGCAATCGAATGAAGTGTCCACTCTGTGAATAATGGACGTATAGTGTCATGCGGTGATTCCCAACCACTGTGTTGTAGCGCATTAGTCTGCGGTGAGAGATCACCAGGTGTGCCATGGCAAAATTTTCAATTTCACTTTAAAGGTCAGGTATTTTTTTTTTACTACAAATAATGCACAGTGGTACCTTGACTTATGATTTTAATTTGTTCTGTGAACAAGCTCATGAGTCAAATTACTCATGCAGTGTTGCCTTGAGATGCGAGTTTAATTTCTTACATGACCACACTCACATGAGTTGAAATGCCATTAATCTGTCCCTGAAAAACCCAACATTTAAAAAAAATATATTTTTTTACTCAGGAAAATAGCACTCGTGTATTGCACTTCATCAAAACATATACTAATAATCTAAAAAAATAGAATATGAATAATTCAGCGACACGGTGGCCAACTGGTTAGCACATCCGCCGTGCCTGTGCGGGTTTTCTCCGGGTACTCCGGTTTCCTCCCACCTCCCAAAAACCTGCATGACAGGTTGATTGAAGACTCTAAATTGCCCGTAGGTGTGAATGTGAGTGCGAATGATTGTTTGTTTGTGCCCTGCGATTGGCTGGCGACCAGTTCAGGGCGTACCCGCCTCTCGCCCAGAGTTAGCTGGGCGAGAGGCTCCAGCATGGCCACGACCCTAGCGAGGATAAGTGGTACGGAGAATGGATGGATGGATGGATGGATGTTTTTCCCCTTAAGTTCTGGCATTTTCCTTGCTCTACTCTTTCCTTGTTTGGTCGCTGTTTGTCTGAAATTTGATTGCTCATCTCCCTAAATGTTTGTTCTTTTCTTTTGTACTTTGTTTTACTTACTCCTCGGTAGCATGCCCGCGACCCTACTGAGGATAAGCGGTATGGAAAATGGATGGATGGATGTATCGTAATTAATTTGTTGTGTCTCTTTGGTGTGCATGCCTTGGCCACAGGGGGGCAGTATAAGCAGCAGCAGTAGTAGTAGTAGTAGAAGTAAACGAAGAGTGTTCTTTTTCAACGTACTGTTGCAGATACACACACACACACACACTGAAATAAGTATTTAACACGTCACGTCACAATTTTTCTCACTAAATATACTTCCAAAGGTGCTATTGACCTGAAAATTTCACCAGACGTTGGGAACAACGCAAGTAATCCATATGTGAAATTAGATGATTTATTTTGCCATTGATGAGGTCACTGACACCAAATAGGCATCGTATCTCAGATTTGTGTTTGTGATTTAAAGCAAAAAAATTGCATGTATCTCGAAAAACTCGTAAGTCGGGTCAATCGTATGTCAAGGCACTACTGTATAAAGTATGTAAACTGTAAATACTTGCTCCCCACTAGGTGTTCAGTGGATAACAGGGCGACGATAGATACCAACGGACATTACAAGTTTGCCCGCTTTGCCTTTGAGGCCTTCCGCTTCGTTCAACACCGCGAGCAGGCCAAGTCCAGCATCTACCTGCACTGCATTCTCCGACTGTGTGAGCCCACCAAATGTCAAGAACTCTTGAACGTGAGTAGAAAAAGTTTAGTATCCGTTTTTACTTTAGGCAGCATGGAGATGTGTGTGGGACCTGTGTTTAGAGTTCAATGATAATGCTTAATTCCTAATAGTGAAATTCTGGCATAAGGTGGGAAATATGGTGCTGATCCACACTCTGATTGCCTGGCCTTGGTGGAGGGCAACACCATCGACAAAGTGGTTAGCACATCCGCCTCACAGTTCTGAGGTCCACGGTTTGACTATCAGCTCCGGCCTTCCTGTGCTTGTGTGGGTTTCCTCTGGGTACTCTGGTTTCCTCCTGTAGGTTAATTGAAGACTCTATAGGTAATAATGTGAGTGCAAATGATTTTTTTTTTTCTATTTATGCCCTGCCATTGACTGCCGACCAGTCCAGGAAGGCTCCGTCCTATTGAGCAGTTGTATTTGTGTTTTAGTTCGACATAAACATTTATTTGTGCTTTATTTTTTTAAATTGTAAACTTCACTGAAATTCTTATTCATTCATATAAGATTATGTCAAACTAAATATATTGACACGTGGGCTACTGTAATTCTTCAGGCTTGTAACAACAGAAAAAAAAGATCCCTGACACCTTTCGGACAGGAGGGCAGCGACTCAGCCACTCTTTCAATTGGACCGCTGTACACCACCAGAGAAGGTTGGACCCACCGGCCGCCGCTTGTCTACTATAACAGTGATAGATATTTGACTTTTTACCCCCCCTTTCTTTCCTTCTTTGTCCACTTACAGACAGGCCTGTAGCAGAACCCTACAGTGAGTATATGTTGCGAGTAGATTTAAATGTACACAAGTTGAAAAACAAGTTCCAATGTCGTTGGAAAGTTGTGTAAATCATAAATAAAAACAGAATACAATGGTTTACAAACTTTTTCAACCAACATTCAACTGAATACCCCACAAAGACGATATTTAATGTTCAAAGTGATAAACTTGATTACTTTTTTTCCAAATATTCACTCATTTTGAATTTGATGCCTGCAACACATTCCAAATGAACTGGGCCAGGGGCATGTTTATCACTGTGTTGCATCATCTTGCTTGATGTACAGCTTTAGTTGGTCAGCAGCCCGGGCGGGGACTCAGTTGTCTCTTTTACTACGAGGACACACTATTGTAAAACGTGCTGAATGCGGCTTGGCATTGTCCTGCTTAAATAAGCAGGGATGTCTCTGAAAAAGACGTTGCTTGGATGGCAGCATATGTTGCTCCAAAACCTGTATGTACCTTTCAGAATTAAAGTGGCACTAAGCAGGCCCCAAAAAATGGCATGTAAATTTGACACACCACAGAGAAGAGTAATGTTAAGAAGCCTACCAAATTTGAATGAATTCAAAAAAATCGCTGTGGGAGGGAACTCGCGCTAGAAAGTATAAGCCCCGTGTTTCAGCCCCACCCACAAAATCAGCAAAATTCAAACGGTGAAAAAGATGCTGAAGCTATATCTCAACAATTCAGAACTATATTGTTCTGAATTGTCTTTGCATATGTTTTCAGCACTTATCTTCAAACATATTTGATGTATTTAGAAACAAAACACAGATATCTGCTTAGAACCTCTTTAACGGTGCCTTCACAGATGTAGAAGTTATCCATGCCATGGGCAGTAGAACACCCCCATACCATCGCAGATGTTGGCTTTTGATCTTTGCGCTGATAGCAATCTGGATGGTCCTTTTACTCTTTGGCCAGAGGGACACGACCCACATGATTTCCAAATACACTTTGAAATGTGGACTCGTCAGACCACAGCGCACTTTTCCATTTTGCGTCAGTCCATCTCAGATGAGTTTGGGCACAGGGAAGTCGGTGGCGTTTCTGGCTTTCGCTTTGCATGGTAGCGTTTTAACTTGCATTTGTGGATGTAGCGAAAAACTGCGTTAACTGACAATGGTTTCCTGAAGTGTTTGTGACCCCACGTGGCAATATCCTTTATATATTGATGCCGTTTTTTTAAATGCAGTGGCGCCTGAGGGATCAAAGGTCACAGGCATTCAAAGTTGTTTTTTTCAGCCTTAGCTGATTATGTCCAATTTTTTCCAGATTCTCTGATGATATTATGTAGATGATGAAATCCCTAAATTCCTTGCAATTGTACATTGAGAAACATTATTCTTAAACAGACTATTTGCTCAAGCAGTTGTCCACAAAGTAGTGAAACTCACCCCCTCCTTGCTTGTGTACAACTGAGCCTTTCGGGGATGCTCCTTTTATACCCAATCATGACACTCACCTGTTTCCAATTAACCTGTTTACCTGTGGAATGTTCCAAACAGATGTTTTTAGAGCATTCCTCAACTTTCCCAGTCTTTTATTGCCCCTGTCCCAGCTTTTTTGGAACGTTTTTCAGGCATCAAATTAAAAATGAGAGAATATTCCCAAAAAAACAAAAAACAAAACAAAACAAAAAAACAATAACGTTAATCAGTTTGAACATTATATATTTTGTCTTTGTAGTGTATTCAATTGAATATAGGCTCAAAGGGATTGGCAATTCATTATATTCTGTTTTTATTTGTTTGTGTGTGTTCACTGTGATGGGTAAAATGCAGAGAACAAATTTTGTGTGCATGCATGCATGTCCATGACAATAAAGATCATTCTTCTTCTTCTTCTTACACAACATCCCTACTTGGGGTTTGTACATACATTTACGAGCTAGCCAAACTTTAATGATCTACTGTATACCATTAGGTGATAATGTGGTGTCACAGAAGGATGACCTGAATGTGGCGGGCCTGGTGGTCGGTGTGGTGTTTGCCTCGGCCGCGTCCGCTCTGCTGGTTCTTGGCAGCTGGTTCATACTGAAGAAGTTTTGCTGGGCAGGTCACTTACCTCATGCCTTCAACTGACACTGATGGTTTAGTTCATATTTACAACACAAGACATACTGAACCAATTTAAAAAAATCATACATATATGTCAGAAATTTTTATCTATATTACAGATTATTTTCAACCATACGGTTTGTACAAAATGCATATTTTTTAAAAGATTGGTCTTTTTTTCCAATGCATTTCAAAATATACATTCTGCGCTATTTAGCACGGTCGTAGAGATTTGCCAGAACATGCTACTATATAATCAGATAATTAGGTCTTTGTCTTTCGACATTGTGAAGCACCACATGACTCATTATACAAAGTTGTTTTTAAATTACATTAAAAAAGTGTATTTAAACATGGTGAAGCAGCATGTCTCTCATTAAATCATTTTTTAATAAATTTTGAAAATTGTCTTTTGACATGGTGAAGCAGCACGTGGCTCATTATCCAAGGTCACTTCCTAATTAATATTCATTATTAATTTTTTATATATTTTTTTTAAACCAGAACTGGGTACTAAATGTGATGAAATGGTCATGGTAATGTTTTTGTTTTTAGACATGGTGAAGCAGCATTGTGGTTCATCATCCAAGGTTACTTTGGAACCCCCATTCCATGTAACTGTGTGTTTGTAATGATGAGGCATCTCAATAGTTTGTGTGATAGAGCAAATGACATGTTTGTCAGAAGATCTTGTGTACTATACTTCACTCTATGCCTTTGCACGGGACAATATCTCCTTTTTTGCAAGATTAAAATTAATCAACAACTGAGTTTTCACGCATTTATTTACAGTAATATAGAAAATATTTCACAACATTTACTGACATACCAAAAAAGTTTGTTCTTTACTCTTTGGTCCAGGTATATTTTACATAATAAAACAATACAAACGTCAATAAATTGCTATGTTTTGACATAACACATGTCTACATGTTTGCTATATGCTGCCTAAACTCACAAGGATTTAGTATAAAATGGTACAAAAAACATGAAGAAAAATAATAATTCATAAAATATGTAATTGTAAAGCTGCTAAGGCATGGCTTCCAAAACCTTTTAAGCTCCCGACCCATTTTCCATCCATCCATTTTCAACACCGCTTATCCTGGTTAGGGTCGCCCTGAACTGGTCGCCAGTCAGTCGCAGGGCACATATAGACACGGACAACCATTCACACTAACATTCACACCGTCACTGAGTGGGAACTGAACCCACGCTGCCTGCACCAAAGCCAGGCGAGTGTACCACTACACCATCAGTGACGCTCCCGACCCATATTAGAAATTTATTACCAAAAAAAAAAACATCATGTAATGTCATAATATTCACGAAGGCATGACTTAACTATAGACAGCAATCAAAAATCCATCTGTGCCTTTTTAATTTTGAGAAACTCTGGGTTAGGGTATATTGTTTGAATAACTAACTAAAAAATACACAAAAATACTAACATTTTTTCAATTAAATTTGTGAAATATGCCACTTTATTTATTTATTAATTTTTCTCTGTATGCAGGAAAATACTACTACATTCAACTTCAGTTTAGGGGATATTATTTGAATAACTAACTAAAAAAGTAAAAACTACATTTCTGAAATATGTATGCAGGAAAATGCTACTAAATTCTTGTGAGGACACACACAGTGAAATAGAATACAAATATGATAAGATGTGTCAGAGAAGCTCCAGGACTGTTGTCACAAACTACAAGTTTTCTCCTTCATTGTGGGCCAGATGATCAACCAGGGCAGCTACAAAGAGATCCTGCGATGTTTGCTTCGTTGAGTGCGCGAGAAGAGTCAAGAATTGTAGCAGGACGACTTGTGGCTGCTTCACCATGACAATGCGCCCGCTCACAATGCCTTGAACATCTGACAGTTGCTGACCAAGTTCCAGGGGTCATAAAGGGGGACTGGTTTTAAAGGCGTGGATGATGTCAAGATGGCATGGATGACAGAGCTGCGCAGGATCTCGGAAGAATCCTACCAGGAGTGTATGAAGGTGTGGCAGAGAAGACTGTGAACGCGCGTCAGACTACAGAGGAATTACTTCGAAGAAGGAAACTTAGTTAGTTTATTAGTTTGGATTTGAAATACTTCTTTTGTGACACCAGTCCTGGAACCTTTCTAACACACCTAGTACACTTTATCACTATGTACGGGTTCAGCACTATGTTGTGAGCCAACAATGTGCTGAACAACAAATTGTTAAGTGATGGTGTCTCAGGTGATAGTTGCGATAGTGACTTGTGTCACTGCACTGAATGCAGAATGTCCTGGATGAGAGCAGACAGTTTGATGAAGAAGTCCTCCTTCAACGAGCCACCAGAGTGTTCAGAATAGGAAGAAATGGACTGGACTTCCAGCTCCTCCTCCATTCCCGTGAATAGAGTCTCAATCCTGGCCTGGAAGTCTTGGTGCTGCTGCGCTGCATTTTGGCAGAAGTGTTCCACCATGGCACTGAGAGGCTGCGCAGTTTCCAACTGATCAGCGAGCTGTACTTTAAGAGTCTCCAAACTATTCTGTGCCTCCGCCTTCAGTGACGTCACTTCCCGTCCTAGCCTAGAGCTAAATCGCTGCCAGATTCCCGCGTTTGCTGCCTCTGCCTCACTCATCTCCCTCAGGCGTTCCGTCACCTCTCTGGTTTTAGCCATGAAGTCAGCCAGGATATCAGTTAGATTGGAGCCGCTCCGTTCCAAAGTTTGCGTCATCCAGTGGTGGACAACCAGACCCTGCCGGGCCTCTGCTGCATCCGGACCGTGGAGGTACAGCCTGAGCTGGTGGCATAAGCTGTGGGTATTGTTGTGGAGTTGCAGGGTGAACGGGCCCAAGTGTTCCCTCATGCTGGCCAGCGCGGAAGCGAGGTGAGCCGGGGATGGGGCCAGCCTCTCCCTCAGCTCGGCCAGCTCCTGACGCAGACGCGCGCGCAGGCGCTCCGACTCCACGAGGATCTTGCGCTGCATCTGTTCCGACACTGGGTTCTTTTTGTACTCATCTTCGTGGTTGTAGAGGCCGCTGTCATCTATGAGGCTCTTGTAGATCTTACTGTGGGACAAACCACTCTGTTTCAGTATGTGTTTATGGATGGGCAATAATTGCTGTAAAATTCAGACTATAAACAGCAACTGTTTTCTGCTGTGGCTTCAACGGCGCTGCTTGTTTTCGTAATTTTCTATGTTTACACTTCTATTACGACCAGTCCTAATTGCCCCAAATGTAGTGCACCATGGGATTTGGGGCCTTTTTTCTCTCATGGTCTTTCGCAATAGGAGTAGGGTGGCACTACAGTTCGGTCCACAGTTTACCACTGATGCCAGTACGTTTCCTCATAAATTGCCACATTCTTTCAAGGTTTTCTACCGATGAAATGTGGACGCCGGGCAGCTTTGTAGCATGTTTGTGGCCCCAGGAGAGTGGAATCAAGCTCTCCTGCCGGGCTTGACTCCAGAGTTGACATCAGAGCAGATCTCGCTAGGCATCTATGGCAATCAAGGCCTATCATGTTTGCCCATCATGTCCCCCTGCATTTTCTATGCAAGCTCCACGAGCCTTCAAAAATTCTCTGACTAATCTAAAAAACAGGATAAACTATAGTTTTTCAGTTGTTAACATTAGCTAAGCTGTTACAACGTATCCAGGTGCTCATTAAAATTGATATTGTATAACTATTCGACCATAGCAATTGGACCACTGAGAACCAAAATGTTGGTAATTTTTAATCTATGGTCAGAAATGAATAAAGGCATACTTTTCAGATTAGAAAAAAAAACAAAACAACAAGGTTTAGTGTCAATTTTGACATATAGGGGACCATCCATGATTCAACAGTGTAACAGCTGGGCCAACTCCCATTTAACCAGGCTTCACCACCTGCAGCACAGTGGCGGTTGTAGCCCGTTTTTAGTGAGGCGGCGTGGGGTGGGGGCGGTATTGCCGGAATAGAATCGTCGACGGAGTGGGGGCTGTGGGGTGGATGGTGGGGTTGCGTTGGTGGTTGGAGGTTCATATTGAAATTCTTTACAGACTAGTCCACTCACATATGATACATCCAGTCAACAGGGAGGTGCAGATCGATCTTTTTGACAGACTAGTTCATTCATTCTTTCATTTTCCGTACCGCTTATTCTCACTAGGGTCGCGGGCGTACTAGAGCCTATCCTGGCTATCCTCGGGCGAGAGGCGGTGTACACCCTGAACTGGTGCCCAGCCAATCGCAGGGCACATAGAAACAAACAACCATTTTCACTCACATTCACATCTATGGGCAATTTAGAATCTTAAATTAACCTACCATGCATGTTTTTGGGATGTGGGAGGAAACCAGAGTACCCGGAGAAAACCCATGCACGGGGAGAACATGCAAACTCCAAACAGGCCAGGCCGGATTTGAACTCTGGTCCTCAGAAGTGTGAGGCAGAAATGCTAACCAGTTGTACACCGTGCCGCCAGACTAGTTCAGACACATCATATCCATTTAGGTCTGGGGGGGGGCACTAACACAGTGTTACACAAGTACACCCAATAGACCGGACAGATTTGAAGGTATAATGCCCTCAATGAGGTAAACTTACTCCGCTTCTTTTGTGAGTTTTGACTTGGCATGAGCATCATTGGCCTTGGAATCAGTCCAGCTCGCCTCCCTGGTGTCACGATGGGGCGGGTAAGCTTCTAGAAAATTAATTCATGTTGTTTTTGTGAATGTGCTAGAGATATTTATCAGAACACGGCATTAGCGTGTAACGATTATATAAAATGCATGCAAAATACACTATATTAAGGGTTATTTCGGGGAAGTACCTGAAAGTGCCAAGTTTGCAAAGGCACAAATGGTGAAGATCACTTTTCCTGAATGCATGTTTTCTTTTCTGCAGAGGATAGAATACATTAACTCCATGACTGTGCTGTGAAAATTGCCATTTATTTTCTTCGTACATTCTGTATTGTTAATCAAAGAAAGGCAGAGAAACAGTTGGTGGTCATTACCTGAGCTTCGGTGGTCTATAGAGTGACTTCTCCCCACAGTCCGCTTTTTGAAGGGCCGTGTTATCAGCTTGTGTCAACAGTCAACATGTGGAGAGTCACACAGATGACAGAGAACAACACACACATACACACACACACACACACACACGAACACACGTTGCACACAGATGAACCATTCTAAACTTTAATTTTATGGACAGATATTCAATGAGGTCACACCATTTTCAGATAAAAAATCCTTAAATTCTATGATAAGCGTGAAGATAAAACAAGAATTTTGCAAATCTAATGTTATGTAATGACTACACAACTATTGTCCATTTCATTATGTACGAATGAGATGGAAGTTGAGTGCAGTAGGTTCAACAATAAGTTGTCCGCAGTCAGGTTTTGTACACTAAAAGGCATCATGCATTTGTTCAACTGTATCCCCCCCCCCCCCCCCCCCCCCGTTTCACGTTTTTTTTTTCTCTTCGATGGAAGGGTTCTCCCTGTAGCAAATATTAAAGTCCAGTTCATTGAATCTTTCTTACTGGAAATTAGTCCATCCCTCCATTTTCTATTGTGCATTGTCCTCATGAGGGTCATGGGTGACCTGGAGCCTATCCCAGCAGAATTATGCTGAGAAGCAGGGTACACCCTGAACTGGAACTGAACCCAATCAATTATAGGGCACATATTAAACAAACAAGGAGTCACACTCACATTCATACTGATGGAAAATTCGAAGTCTTCAATTGACCTTACATGCATGTTTGGAACTGTGGGAGGAAGTGGGAACACTGAGAAAAAACCTGTGCAAGCACGGGGAGAACACAGAAAATGTGTTTTGAATCCTGAAACTTAGAACTGTGAGACTGCTGTTCTGACCACAAGGCTATTGCACTGCAGTTCAGGTGAGTAGATTTGCTTTAGTTATTATTATTGTGATTATTATGATGATGATTATTATTATTACAATTTATAGTTGCACTCCAGTATTTTTCAAAATATTAGCTAAATCTTCCCATCCATCTAAACAGGGATCCAGACATCTTTTACTTTTTATTGATTGATTGATTGATTTTTTATATCATAGTGGCCCCTAACAAAAATTGTAGGGGCACAAGCAGAACATTTTGAAGCATAGACTGTAAAGGTAGTTGCAAAATAAATATTCACATTTCTTCCCATTTTCATTGTTTTGTCGATAATTTGCAGCCTGAAAATACATCTTTTTCTGCCTTTTTTTGCCTTGACCATTTCCTCACAGAATGAGTGCAACTCATTATCAGTATTTGTCTCCTCTGGCACATGAAGGGTTCTATTTTCATAAACGGCGCATCTTTGGTGGGGTACAAATGTTGATGTATCCTGACTTTCATGTCAGCACAAGGCTCGCTGTGCCAGTTTCACAGTGCCAAGCTGGGTGCGCCCTGGCCAGGTCACAATTTGATGGCAGAAAGTCGGTCTAAACTTACACCTGTTCAGAACACATCTAAAGGCTTCTTTATACTCGTGCGGGCGGCGACTGGGCTGATGTCACTGTGGCTATCCCGCACGCAATTTGCCTTTATACTCGAGCGCAACCCACGCGCGTTGTTTTGAAAATGTGCTCCAGTTCTCCACCACAGGGTGGAGTTCCTTCTGCATTTTATAGCCATTTCCGGTAGTTGTTTTTACTTTACTTTCCAGAAAAAGGAAGAAAGCAACAACAATGGCGATCGTGGAACAGTGTCTGCTAGAACAAATGGACAGAGATGACCAGATGATACGTTTATTTATACTGCAAAATCGATCAAGAAGGCGGCGGCGTAGGTGGTATGTGGAACCAAGGGGAAAGCCGAGTACGTCATCACAGCATGTGACTAAAACGGACCAATCACGAGAGATGATCTCCGCGGCATTCTACGCCGTGTGCGCGTCAAGTGCCACATAGGGACCCGCGCGGCCCAATGTGGCGGTCACATGATGCGTTGACCGCACGAGCGCGGGAGTATAAAGAGGCCTTAAGTGCTGGCTCAAGGTAGACCGCTGGTCTAACGTGATTATGGTGAATTTGATCAGGACACTGGCAGACAGATACTGAGGTCCACTGACATACATTTAAGTTGCCAGCGGTCATTCTGTATTTAATGAGGGTACCCGCTCGCATTGTCTGTTGCCACACTGTCCAAGAGCAGTGACAATGCTCCACTCACATACGCATAGCTGCGATTACACCTTTTCCACACAGAGAGGTCTCTGTCAAGACTGGCAGTACCGCATTTAAAGGAAATGAGAGGAGCCCCTTTGATTGTTGGCTGTAAACACACCCACAGTGTCGCAGCCCATCCACTCTCGTATCTCCCGGGCTACAAAATCACAAACACCGATCTAACCCGCCCCTGGTGTACAGTTAGGCTGCCCGCTGCACAAAAATTACACCGGTCACAAAAATAGGTTTAAAACAAAAGTAAGCTCTGATAGTCTACTTTGGCATTATTAATTGTTTACAATAGTTATGTGAAACCAGTAGATTCAAACGATAACCCCCAAAACCCTCCTCTTGTCCCAAATTTGCCAATCTCACTGAAGAGAGTGTTGAGAGAGTCTGGAGCTCTGCATCTAATCACAAGGTTTTGTGTCATTCTCCATAAACCATTAAAAAAAAAAAAAATCAGGCGTTTGTTACTTCTATGAGAGTATTTATTTCTCTTTGTCATTTGAGTCACAGCAGAATAGTACAGTCCTGCGTCAAACCTACCTGGCTATCTTCACTTCCACTGTATATGCTACTGTGATAAGTAATCATGTAAACAAATTAAGTTGTTTCTTGATTGCTAGTCACAAGGGTATCACTTAGCAGAGCCATTTATTGGCTTATTCTGGTTAGAGCGCATGCAGCTCATAGCAGAAATTGTCCTTTGGCGTAAAGTGGTCGGCGAAACAGACACGTTGCTTCACGTTGTTTTAAAAATCACTTGCACAAGCACAAAAGAGAAAATAAATCAATGAACAATGACGATTATGTGAAAGGACTTTTGCACTTTTGCACAAATACAACGCCATTAAATGTTCTGCCGTAACAGATGTGGTTCTCAGACTAACATGACTTGAGTAAGTAGGTGAAAGGGTAGTCTTCGGTAAACTACAACTCGTCACTGCAAAGTCATAGTCCACGGCTGCCATGATGAACTATCTAGGTTAAAGCAGTGGTCCAAAGTCTGGTCCACACAATAACAAGAGATATGTGTAGTCCATCCATGTGCATTAAAGCATCACTACTATCACCTTTCTGGATGCCAATTGTACACAACACACATGCTACTGATATGTCTGGGGGGGGAAAAAAAAACAAATCTTGATCTTTTTTTTAAGTTTCTGCAATGAACACAAAAAGTCATTGGAATATGGAGCAAAGGGTATTAACCTGATCCTTGTTATTTTATGCACACAGTCACTGTGTAATACAGTCACTCCCAGCTGTTTGCAGGTCAAATCATTCTGTGAAAAACATTTCAGTGGAAAAAAAATAAAGGTTTTTCTTTTTTTTAACTGAAAGCAGAGAAGATTTCTCAGCATTTACAGCTTTACACTATGTGTACAGATAAAGAAAACCTCATGACGCAAATACACACTAATGTGTACAGCACAAAACTTGACTGCGGTGTCACCATTAGTGAGTAAACATGGTGGAAGAATGAAAATGATATTCATTTAATGGCAAGTCCTAATATATAAACAAGCAAGATTGCAGGTTAGAGTGTAGCAAGGAAAGAACACATCACAGTATAATCCTAGATTAGGTGGAAATAGTTGATTTACACAATGCATTTAAACCCACAGACCACATCCATTCAACCAAGTTTGATGGTACTGTATCATTGGAGTAATATTGGCCTTAAATTATGCTCAAAATAAATAATATAAATAATACTTAGTTTCGGCCATCACAGTGAACTTGTGGTTAGCATGTCTGCCTTTGAGGTTCAGTGTTGAAATCTCAGCTTTCTGTGCGGAGTTTGCAGTTTCTCCCCGAGCTTCCGTGGGTTTTCTCAGGTCCTCTGGCTTCCTCCCACATTCCAAGATTAAATGAAGAAAAAATGGTCCGAAAGTGTCACGAAAGGCGACCAGTCGGACCATAAAGCAAACACAGTGTTGAAAGAGTAAATCAAAGGCTTGAACTAGTAGAGTTTTAAAAAAAAGAAGAAAAGTGCGACTGATGAGTTCACACAAAAACTGCTACCAAGGAATAAGTAAAACAAAGTACAAAACAAAAGAAGAACAAACATTTAAGGAGATGAGCAATCAAATTTTAGACAAACAGCGAGTAGAGCAAGGAAAATGCCAGAATTTAAGGGGAAAAACATCCATCCATCCATCCATCCATCCATCCATCCATTCTCCGTACCACTTATCCTCACTAAGGTCACGGCCATGCTGGAGCCTATCCCAGCTAACTCTGGGCGAGAGGCGGCGTGATTAATGCAAAGGGCTACCACTTTGATACAACTTCTGAAATCACACATTTGCTCAAATTACCTATACTAATATGCTATTGTTATTATCCATCCATCCATTTTCTGAGCCGCTTCTCCTCACTAGGGTCGCGGGCGTGCTGGAGCCTATCCCAGCTATCATCAGGCAGGAGGCGGTGTACACCCTGAACTGGTTGCCAGCCAATCGCAGGGCACATACAAGCAACCATTCGCACTCACATTCACACCTACGGGCAATTTAGAGTCCTCAATCAACCTACCATACAGGTTTTTGGGAGGTGGGAGGAAACCGGAGGGGAAAAACAGGAGTAGAAAAAACATCCAACTAGAAACAGTATTCAACTTAATGCAGCCTAGCAAACAGCGAAGACAAAGGAACAATCTGGCGTCTTTCTGGTGGGCAGAGCTTAAAGTAATAATAATAATTCAAAAAATATACTTGTCAGACAATTTTGTCATATTTGCTAAAACTGCCAGTATGACCTTACAAAAGTACACGAGAAATGATCTGTGAAAAAGAATCATCCCTCTCTGGCCTCATATAGTACTTATAATGATTTTTAAGAAACTACCACGCCCAAGAAAAAACAACCACTCAGAGACAAAAGATGTGACTAATGAGGTGTCACTTATTTGCTGTGGACTCACGGGCACACCCCTGCAGCCTTGCGCTGACCTGTCACGTTGGGCTTTCGGTGCTTTGCTGAAATCATGGCGGGATATCCACCTCCAGAAAACAAACAAACAAACAAAAAATGCCCATCCCTCATTTGCCAACAAATGGAAATAGAACTAACAAACAGAAGCAAATTGAAGGGATCTCAGATGAAGATTCAGAAGCATTGAGCATTCCTGCTCAAGTGGTGAGTTGATTATCTGGATTTGATTTTTGATTGATTGTATTTCCAAAAAATACAACTTCAAAGGACTCTGTTTTGATGACTGGCGTAAATCCAGCATGGCTTGTGGCACAATTCTGTGAGGAGGCTGGTTAGACCCGGTGTGGGTATTTTCGTGGACCAGCGCACCCCAGTACATCTAAAAGAGGTTACGTCTGAAGGGGGCACTTTGGTTAGAGATTCGAGAGTGGGGGGAATTAGTGAAGTGAGGCTAAAAATTGCAAACCTTCCCTTTAAAGACCCCCAAAATAGAACAAAGAAAAATGCCTGGTAAATTTGACACATCACAGAAAAGACTTGCTAACAAGCTGGAATGGGTTAAAAAAAAAAAGAAAAATCACAAAGAATGTGAAATCAGGCTTCAAAATGGTCAAAAACTGAGTCATTCTTTCAGCTTCCAGACGCTGTGGGCGTGTCACTGAGAGCTCTGATAATCCTGCCTCCCCGGACCTTTCAGCTGTCAATCAAATACACAGATGATACTTCCTTGTCTCATGGCTCATAAGGGGAATTTAATATATTATTATTATTGTTATTATGTATACATATTTAATGTATTTAGAAACAAAACAGATTTTCGTTTTGTGGTCTTTAAATGAAGACTGACTCTGATGAGGATTGGCGGTATAGAAAATGGATGGATGAATGCTTTGTTTTTTGGGGGGGAGGGAATGCACCATTACAGAAAAAGTACAGAAAGACTACTTTCAAGCAAATCCACACGCCAAATCATTAATCAGTTTTGGTCGCACAGAGTAGAACAAATAGAGCAATGTGATACATTCTATTCTCCGAATGCACTGTCACTGTCACATTACCTCTGAGGCCCTATAAATCATTCAGCATGCTAATGAAAGTCATGCAGACGAAACACTAGCTCACTTGTTCCGTCTGCTTCCTATTAACGGAGCCTTGTGGCCCAATGTGCCGAGCTACAACTAACAGGGTGTAGCTTTAAATTTAGGATATACAGTAGTCGCCATGCTTGGAGGATGCCTTGACAATCTCATGAGGTGTCTTTGGCGGCTGTTTGTTTCCTTTGCTCTGCATCGTGTTTATGGGGGTAACATCAGCCAATATGTCCAAGAGAGGCAATCCTGTCAACCAGGTATGTTTAACTGTGTTTTATCTACTATAGCAGAGATGAGAAAAGAATGCCCGTTCTTTAATCTGGCATACATGTTACAACCCCAATTCCAATGAAGTTGGGATGTTGTGTTAAACATAAGTAAAAACAGAATACAATGATTTGCAAATCATGTTCAACCTATATTTAATTGAATACACGACAAATACAAGGTATTTAATGTTCTAACTGATAAACTTAATTGTTTTTAGCAAATAATCATTAACTTAGAATTTTATGGCTGCAACACGTTCCAAAAAAGCTGGCACAGGGTCATGTTTACCACTGTGTTACATCACCTTTTCTTTTAACAACATTCAATAAACGTTTGGGAAATGAGGACACTAAGCTGAAGCTTTGTAGGTGGAATTCTTTCCCATTCTTGCTTGATGTACAGCTTCAGCTGTTCAACAGTCCGGGGTCGCCGTTGTCGTATTTTACGCTTCATAATGCGCCACACATTTTCAATGGGAGACAGCAGGCAGGCCAGTCTAGTACCCGCACTCTTTTACTACAAAGCCACGCTGTTGTAACAGAAGAATGTGGTTTGGCGTTGTCTTGCTGAAATAAGCAGGGGCGTCCATGAAAAAGACATTGCTTGGATGGCAGCATATGTTTCTCCAAAACCTGTATGTACCTTTCGGCATTACTCGTGCCTTCACAGATGTGTAAGTTACCCATGCCATTGGCACTAACACAGCCCCATACCATCACAGATGCTGGCTTTTGAACTTTGTGTCCATAACAGTCCGGATGGTTCTTTTACTCTTTGGCCCGGAGGAAACGACGTCCATGATTTCCAAAAACAATTTGAAAGCGGACTCGTCGGACCACAGAACACTTTTCCACTTTGCATCAGTCCATCTTAGATGAGCTCGGGCCCAGAGAAGCCGGCGGTGTTTCTAGGTGTTGTTGATAAATGGCTTTTGCTTTGCATAGTAGAGTTTCAAGTTGCACTTACGGATGTAGCGCCGAACTGTATTTACTGACATTGGTTTTCTGAAGTGTTCCTGAGCCCTGTGATGATATCCTTTACACATTGATGTTGGTTTTTGATGCAGTGGCGCCTGAGGGATCGAAGGTCACGGGCATTCAATGTTGGTTTACGGCCTTGCCGCTTACTTGCAGTGATTTCTCCAGATTCTCTGACCCTTTTGATGATATTATGGACCGTAGATGATGAAATCCCTAAATTCCTTGCAATTGTGCATTGAGGAACATTGTCCTTAAACTGTTCGACTATTTTCTCACGCACTTGTTCACAAAGAGGTGAACCTCGCCCCATCTTTGCTTGTGAATGACTGAGCAATTCAGGAAGCTCCTTTTATACCCAATCATGGGACCCACCTGTTCCCAATTGGCCTGTTCACCTGTGGGATGTTACAAACAGGTGTTTGATGAGTATTCCTCAACTTTCTCAGTCTTTTTTGCCACCTGTCCCAGCTTTTTTGGAATGTGTTGCAGCAATAAAATTCCAAGTTAATGATTATTTGCTAAGAACAATAAAGTTGATCAGTTTGAACATTAAATATCTTGTCTTTGTAGTGTATTCAATTAAATATAGGTTGAACATGATTTGTAAATCATTTATATTCTGTTTTTATTAATGTTTAACACAACGTCCCAACTTCATTGGAATTGGGGTTGTACTTGAATGTTTTCATTTTATATTTATCTTTTATAATTGTTATTATTTATTATATTTTTTTAAGTTGGCTCTGACAGCTACTGGCCCCGCAACACAACGGCTTGATTTGTCACGATTTTGAAGCTTCATTCTATATACTTGATGACCTTTTTTTTTATCATTCACATTTGGCTGGGTTTTTAAAACAGTTCTCTGTGGTGTGTCAAATTTAGAAGACATTTATTTCCACTTTACAGGGTTCTTTACAGTTCTTCAGCAATGCGTCTTCATTCAATCGACAACAAACAGAGTTTTCAAAATTAGCAGTAACAGTTACTAGTATTTAAAATGCACTAGCAGGTGCCTTAGTAGCCATGTGGCGCCTTTGAAACTGGTACCTAACTGTCGTATCCCCACACCCCCAACACTGAGCACTCTATAGAAGACGCTGTTCATGGAATGACGTACACATGTTTGGCTGATGCCGTTGTGCGGGCCAATGTAATGCTGACTTCTAGTTGATCTCGTGGGCCGGACAAGATTGCTGTCTGGGCCGGAAGTGGCCCGCGGGCCGGTAGCTTATGTCTGAGCTATATGAAAGGGTCAAAATATTCGATACAGCTCTCAATTTGATGCAGTGGAGTTCTATGCCATGACAAATTACAACCACAATAATAAATCAATAATATCCTTCTGACAGTCTCTGTCGAAACTGAGCTTGTGATGATTGTGTGTCTATTGTGCTCGTATAGGAAATGCATTCGTCGTCAAAATGCTTTCGTTTCCAGCAGGTTTTTACTGCCTACAGGGTAGTGGCACTCCAATCCCTTGTCCAAGGGGAACTTATGGGCCTGCTGCAGACAGTGTATCCCTGGACAGCTGTATAAAGTGCCCTCCTCACCATTACTGTCCCAGACCAGGTCTATCTGCATCACTCCCGTGTGGACCTCTGGCTCAGCAGCCTCTGTCTGGCCAGGACACCTGTGTCTGCCCGGGACAGGGACAGAACTTCCAGGTAAGAATGTTTCTGTCCAGCAATAGGATGCCGATCGAGTATTGTCTCCTAAACTCCTTTGTTTATTCTGAAACTAACTCTCATCTTTCAGCACTTGCTATCATTTGAGAGTGTTTAGTTTTTACGGTGCACAGTGAAACACAGCTAAGAAACCTTAACAATCTGTAGCATCATGCTGAACGACGTGTATATCAGGTTTCCACACAGCAGGGTCTTGTTTCCTGTCTCAGTGTTGCACTCATGGAGAATTAGATTTGACTGTATTTCCCATAAGGATTGGATTGAGCGACGGTGAATGGCTATATTAATGAAAAGAAGAAATAATGAAAAGGGGTGGCTGGAAACAATGCCTCCTGTTTTGTATTCTCATGATTATTTTACAAAAAATAATCCAAAGGTTTACCAGACTCCAGTATGTTACCAGTATGTTGGAATAGGATCTGTTCTTGACAAACAAGAAGAAGAAGAATGAATGCAGAATCCCTGCTGCTACTACTACCGCTGATGAAAACACAGAACGTCAAAAGCAGGTCTCGCAATGGCGCTGAACCGAAGTCATTTTACTACAGATTATCCCTGTTTTGGTTCTGAATCAAATGGGGAAATGTGATTCTACTGCTACTCAGTGCAAGGGCAGAGCTGTAGTTACCGAAGTTTACAAAGTCATTCTCCATGAAATGTGCCGAACACAGCACAATTCTTGTTCCGAAATGTTTAGGAATTTCTCCCCTCAAAAATTGAAGCCATTTATTCCTCACCTCCTTTGAGGTTGGCAGGTGATGCAAAGTACAAGTTTTAGCTTTGCATAGATAAGACACCGTTGTTGTTCAGCCATTTCCCAAAGTTGAGTTGAGTGGGCGGGCACTTGAATAATGAGTAGCGTTAACGACGTCACGACGCCTGGAATGTAATCACCTCATTTTCGTGCCTTTTGCCATTCATCGTCTATTGCATGCAATCGACAAACTTAAACCAGGTTGCAGAATCATTTTGACCTATGTTATACATCAAACAGTGGAAAAAAATAGATTTTGATGACATGGGACCTGGAAAGGTAATGGATGTCGAAGTGGTCCTTTGTTTTTGTTTTTCTGTATGAAGCCCTCGGGAAAACATCCCAAGTGTAAGGTGTCATATTAGAAAATCAGTTTTTCAAGTAATCCCCAAATAGGTCTGACTAACTAAGTTTAGCTTTTGTGGGAAATATAGCTTAATTGTGTATTGTTACAAGAGACAGATTGAGCTTGCGATAACATGGGTTTGACTTTGTAAATGCGTTCCTAACTGAGCCTTCATTGTGCGATTGTTGACTTTTCCGCAGAGGAGCGACGGGCAGTGCCAATGTACACTTGACTATCAACCGACCAACAGTGAAGATGTGTGTGTACACAAAGTTTACAGCATCTGCAGGGATGGGAAAACACGCACTCAAAATGGAGACTGTCTGGACCGACATGAGTGGTCACTTCACTGCAGGACACAGGTCGTGTGATAACACACGCACACATGCTCACACGTACGCACGCAAACACACACACACACATATACAGTACATGAATGTAAAAACAAAGTGGAGCAAAGGTAAAATATTGAGGCTTTCCCCTTTGACAGGAAACGCATCCTCCATACAGTATGTTAGAAGCTGTTTGCAAATGCGACAAAACATACTGCCTTTGCCCTTCCATCTATTCACCCCTCACTGTTGCATGCAATGCATCTGGAAAGTATTTGCTGCACGCCACTTTTTCCACAATCTATGGTATAGCCTGATTCCAAAATGGATATAAATTAATTCAAAGAGGAAAGGATGAATCTGACCAAAGATAGGCATGCCAAGTTTGTGGCATCATAGTCGAAAAGACTATGATGTTATTGATGATGTTAAGACTATGATGTTAAGACTAAAGCTGTTATTGCTGCCAAAAGTGTATCAACAATGTTTTAAGCAGTCTGAAATCCTTTGAACACTTTCTAAATTGTGTGTATCTCTTAATATTTAACAATGTCTCCCAGTATGACTGCTCACTGTTCCATTTGTGTGACCATCACCCACACGGTGCCAATAACCCTTCACCCAAATACCAAGTGAACCATCCACACAGCTGAGAACACCAAATGATCCTTTCTGAGTATGAGTGAGGGGATAATGTGCATCGAAATCAGTTTCAATCTTTGCTATCTCTTCTACAGGTGTGTCCATCTGCAGAAGACTATGAGGGATACGAAGGAGAGCTGGGTCTGTGTGTGTGCACAGAGCCTCCTGGGAGAGCTGCGTGTGGGGGCCTATGCGGGAAAAGGCCTGCAACTGAATTGAAGCTCCGGTGCAGGTCCAGAGGAGAACTGGAACTGGTATTGCGTTATGACAGTCAGGTGGGCAAAAGGCAGTTGAATAAATCGTTTGAGCTGGTCAGACAGTACACACAAAACTTTCATGTTCTCTTTTCTGCATTAAGAGTAAACGTTTACAACAAGCCTCTCTCTTGTCTCGTTAACCTACGGATGCTAACAGGTATTGTTGTGTGTGTGCAGGTGTCGGGGGTCTCTGGCATGGTGCTGGAGACGCTCTTTAAACTGTGGGACTCCCACGGGAACCTGCATTGCGGCAGCCATCTTATCCCCTCACGCCCTGTCTACATTGTTCAGACAAGCGGTTGGCCTCACACGCAAACACTTCTGCTCATTGTCGTGCTTCTCTATGCGTGTATATCAAGTTTTCCTTTGTCTTCATGTGCTGTCTACATGCAGAAGCGGGCTTTCTCGGCCTCCTCGATGGCGGCATACCGGACGAACTTCAGCAACTGATTTCGTCACTCACCGAGCTGCGGGATGCTCCGAGCTCACAGGGTTTAACATAACAAAACACTTTGCAATTGATATTATCATGAAAACAGTAGAGCTCACTCTGGCCAGTTCCCAGCACTAGTCAAGTATTCAGCTTTTTATTTTTTTTTTACACTTCAGGGCTACCGTACTTCGTGCTTGTGTGGCTTTAAGTTAGTCAGTGGGTGCGTGTAATTTTATTTATATAGCATTTTAAAAACAACCACAGATGAAACATAGCACTGTACATACATGAAACTAGACCATAAAACATAAGACAATAGAACAAAACATAATAATAACAAAAACAATAAAACAATAACAAAGATATAATCAATAAAAGCAAATCACACACTAAAGGGCTCAAGTTTTGTGCTGTGTTAAACATCAAGAAATAAAAATAGGTTTAAAGGCGTTTTTTTTTTTTTTTAATGGACAGCGAAGGTGTTTGTCTAATGCGCATCCTGTGGTCATTCCATAGTTTGGTACCGTTCAGACATCAGTACTTCCAAGAGGAGTTTATTGGATGACCTAAGGCACTGGGCAAGAGTGTAGGGATGGAGTAGCCCAATTTGAGATTTGAAAACATCGATTCTTCAAACGAACTCTACAATGCACAGGCAGCCTGTGCACGATGGCCAAAATAAGAGTTACACCTGTGCTCCTTCTTATGTGCGCCAGTTAAGAGGCGAGTGACAGCATGTTGAACCAACTGGAGACGCTGGCTACAACCATGACATACACAGACTCTAAGAGATATGATATATGATATATATCGAGAGAAATGATATATATATTCATTTCATATACTAACACACACAGAGACACACAATACTGTGGCCCCAACTTCCGAGAGCTGGCCATAGCCACAACGGACAGCCACTCCAAAACGGGACGTTGATCGCCCAGTAACCGGGATGAGTCAAATATTTTCCATCCTTAACATGTGAACCAGAGATCATCAACCTTTTTGAAAATGAGAGCTATTTCTTGGGCACTGATAAATGCAAAGGGCTACCAGTTAGATACAACTTCTGAAATCACACATTTGCTCAAATTACCTATCCTAATATGCTATTGTTATTATTAATAATGATATTCATTTTGTGAATACACTGATCATGTTAATGATTTCTCACAACAATTAACACTCACTTTATTTCTGCAAATCTCTGCCAGTGTTTACATTCACAAATGATCACTTCTACAACATTCCTAGAAAATTGCAATGTCCCATACTGAGCTATTTTTTAGAACAGGCCTGCGGCCAACTCATGGGGGTGCCCGCGGGCACCATGTTGGTGACCCCTGATATGGACCATGCCATGCTCACTAGGTCCATCAGTCTAGTACTGAGCCTTTTTTACCCTTTCTGCTCACTGGAGTTCTTGCTGTTTTTGTCAGTGCGGAATAATACTGTCAACCATCTCGCTGCAACGGAGAATTCTAAATGTTAAGTATTATTGTAAAACACTCGCTTATACCCAGAAACAATTTTTGTTGTTGTTGTGAATGCTCATAAATACATGACATGGCATTTTAGATTGGCCGTTACATCGGCAATTCAAATTTTTAATCGGAGAAAAACTAGTTGCCGGCGGTCAGCCACTCATGAAAAGTAATTGCTGAACCCAGCACACTGTGCAACAGTTAAGTCGGGTTCGGCGTACTTATTGTTGTGTCCAGCGAGTATAATGAGGATCTGTAACACTGATTCAAGGTCTCTCATATTCTTTCTAGAAGCTTCTGCACTTCAGTTGGATATGCACACAATGAAAAATATCGGCAGTGGTGGTGGCAGCATAGATAAGAGTAATAAAGGAGAATCAAGGGAAAGCATCACTGGAATTCTCAACCCAACAATATGTCTCCACCTGGGTGATGTTCTACTGTTCACTGTCACCACTCGTCACTATCCTCAGTATGATATGTAAGTGACCAACATGGTGTAACGTGTCTCTTTGCAAAATAAAGCTTGATTATTCATCTTCATTGTTTGTTAGTGACAACCTGTACAACACGAACAGTGATTTTGACTGGGGTACATTGAGAAAACTAAAAGAGGAGCTGACTCTGTCGTGGACACCTCCCAGCTTCTTTTCATTCGTCTTTAACCAGGCTGGAGTGTATGTTTTTAAACTCAGCAGCCATCACTACAAACGTATGGTAAGTAATTGTAACTTGGCATTGCATGTGTGGTTGTTATATGACAGAAACAATGTAGTAGGCACAGCGCAGTAATCTTGTCGTTAGCACGTCTGCCTCACAGTTATGAAGTCTGTGGTTCTAATCTTGCTTTTTGAGTTTGCACGTTCTCCCCATGCTTGCCGTGGGTTATGTTGATTTGACCTTCACCGTTATCCCTCACCAGTATGTGCGGGTGATGCCTGCGGGTGGTCAGTGTTATGAGCCAGGGCCCTTCTTCGCAACTATTCCACGCCACATGACCAGAGTGGGCATCAGGAGGAGAAGAAACCTCTTACTCCATCCCGACTGGCTGGTGACGGGAGGACTTCTGTTTGGAGCTGCGCTCATCTTGTGTTTATGCGTGACAGTCTTGGTTGGTGAACTACTCACAAAATGTTAGTGATATTCGGCTTTGAGGTGAGATTTCAGGATGAACCTAAATGAGTTGACAGATACAGTTCCTGGTTCAATCCTCTTACTCATGCTGTTTCCATTTTGACATAATGAGACAAAGACAACACATAAGTGATGAACAGTACCTCACCATTGCAAGGCTTCAAACAAGAATGTCACTGAGATCAGAGTGTCACAGTTTCATGAGCAGGTTGCAACAGAGATACAGAAACTGCAAGAGTCACAGAAAGGCAAAGAAGTGGATGTGCTTGGAAATCTATTGGACGATTCATGGATCAAACACCTCGTGTGACTTTTGCCATTCAGAAAAGTTGTGCAACAAGTACGAAAACACTGAACATATTCATTTAGAAGTTCTGAGAATATCTTAGTGAGTGAGTCTTACGAAGTGGGAGAAGGGGCTGCTGAGTTCCTGAGGCTCAAAGATGCACAACGGCTTTGGCTCGCAGTTTACCACGAATGCCAGTGCGTTCTCTCGCAGCCCATCAGGGTCTGATGGGGTCAGTTACGTTCTTTCAAAGGTTTCTACCAGTGAAACATTGACACCGGGCAGCTTTCGAGCGCATTTGTGGCCCCGGAAGAGTCAAATGAAGCTCCCCTGACGGTCCTGGCTCCAGTGTCAGTGTCAGCACATACTGTTACTCAATAAATGTTTGATAATGTTTGTTTTTCTGTCAAAAACTAATTCACTAATCCATCTCTTGCGCCATCTCCTGCACCAAAGCATACAGAAGAGACTGTTATTCACATACACATTGCAGTGTCCTCGCTGTCTGTCTCACACAGACATCCACCATTAAGCATTATAAACAGGTATGCCACAGTGCGCACTGTAGGTAAATAAACATATTGCTTAGCTTGAGAGGAGTTCTAGAAGGCAAGTGTGAGATGCTAAGGGAATACATAAGCCACCCATCCCAAAACGGGCCACCTCCAAGTTTTTAAACATCCTATTACAGATTGCATTCACCCCGTTTTACTATGGTTGACTGGGTCAAATTGACTGCCTTGGCAAATTTTTTGACAGTTCTCGTCTGGCATCCACAGCAGTCATGACCTGTCACGTTTGCTCACTGTGCCCCCCGCGGCGTGTCACGAGCATCCCATTGTGTAGTAGTGTAGTGTACATAGTGTAAATTGTACATTGTCCACTTAAAAAAAACTCAAATAAAAAAAAAACCTCAAAGCTGAATGTCTCTAACTTTTTGTTAGAAGTGTATAAGGACCAGGTATTCTGTGTTTGGAAGCTAACCATTCTTGGTAACAGATCCAACTCACGTTTCAGATCCTTTTCCATGAGTATGGTTGGCCAGAGAAGAAGCCAATCAGAGCACGGTATCACTCGGGGCAGATGTCCTATCACATGGAGGATTATGCATCAAAGGGTTCAAGGGTGATCTCCCAAATGAAGATTCACAGAAAACAACAGGCCACAATGACGTTGAGCTCCATTCAACATGGTACACAGAACCCCCCCAACAACACACACACACTTGAACATGCTGAAGGCCCCTACATTACGCAACCTCTGCTCCACGTGCACCTGCAACAAACACACAGAATGTTCATGTATGAACATTGTACATACAGGTAATGTCATGAACGGAACAGAGGATAGGACCCAAAAATGCACGACTCCAAAACAAATTGACAGTTTCCAAAAAGAGAGGTTTAATAGACGGGCATAGGTCGGTACACAGGCAGGCAATCCAAGAGAGGCAACAGTATCCAAAAACATGAGGCAAAGAGACAAGGTCGATAATCGGAACAGGGTCAAGTCTTACTGTGAATCTATGACGTGGAAACAAGGAATGCTGGAACGCGACGACAAGGTACAACGAACTGGCAACGAGAGGAAATGAGACACGAGGTTATATACAAGGGGTAATTAGGGTGAATGAGGCACAGGTGATGAAGATGCTCACATGAGCAGGTGTGTGTGAAACAGGGGGGGGAAGACAAAACCCGGAACACACACACACACATATGACAGTACCCCCCCCCCCCCTTAACGGCCGGCCCCAGATGGCCCTGGGGCCCCTGGATGCGCAACGTTGAAGTCCCGAATGAGCGAATCATCCACGATAAACGCAGACGGTACCCAGGAACGCTCCTCAGGCCCATAGCCCTCCCAGTCCACCAGATATTGAAACCCCCTGCCCCTCCGACGAGATGACAACAGCCGCTTCACAGAGAAGACAGGGCCCCCATCCACAAACCGGGGGGGAGGAGGGGGCCTGGAAGGCGGGACCAGAGGGGACTCCCGGGCTGGCTTGAGTAGGCTGACGTGAAAAGTAGGGTGGACCCGCATAGACCTTGGGAGCCTCAGCTTCACGGTGACAGGGTTGATTATTTTTGTGATGGGGAAGGGCCCAACGAACCTGGGAGCGAGCTTCTTGGACTCCACCCGGAGTGGAATATCTTTGGTCGAAAGCCAAACTCGCTGACCCACTTTGTAGTTCGGGGCCGGTGTCCTCCGACGGTCAGCAGCGGCTTTGTAGGACCGTCCCTGGCGCAGCAGCATCTGGCGGGCTCGCTCCCAGGTCCTCCTACAGCGTCTCACCAAGGTTAATGCCGCTGGAACTGTGGATTCTGGGGCTATGGCAGGAAACAGAGATGGTTGGTAACCATGCACAACGTGAAAAGGCGATAGACCAGTGGATGCAGAGGGGAGGGAATTGTGGGAGAATTCGACCCAAACCAGTTTCTGAGACCAGGATCGCGGCTCCTGTGAAGCGAGACATCGAAGCCCCGTCTCCAGGTCCTGGTTCAGCCTCTCGGTTTGGCCGTTGGTTTCAGGATGAAACCCGGATGACAGACTGACGGTAGCACCTATGAGTTTACAAAACTCCTTCCAAAATTGCGAAATGAATTGGGGACCCCTATCAGACACCACATTCTTGGGGAAACCATGGAACTTAAAAACCTGATTAATCATTAGCTCGGCAGTGTCTTTAGCTGAGGGGAGTTTTGGAAGTGCAATGAAGTGCGCCATCTTAGAGAACCTGTCAACAACTGTAAGAATGGTGGTATTGCCTTTAGAGGCCGGTAATCCTGTAACAAAGTCTACGGAAATGTCTGACCAAGGACGTTGTGGTATTGGCAGGGGTCGCAACTCCCCAGAAGGACGTTGATGAGAGGCCTTGTTAGCAGCACATACCTGGCAAGCATTGACGTAATCGCTAACATCCCTCCTAACATTAGGCCACCAAAAGCGCTGTTCGACCACTGATAGAGTCTTGGAAATGCCTGGGTGACATACCGTTCGGTTCGTGTGAGCCCAGTGGATGACTTTTCCCCTTAAGGTCGGAACCACATAAAGCCTGTTCTCGGGGCAATCTTCAGGGCTAGGAGTGTCCAAGTCGGGTGGCAGGTCTAGCGGGACTAAATGATCCTTGACGGCGGGGGATAGTCCTTGAAAAAAGGCATCGAGTAGCGCCCGATTATTCCAATGAGTCTCAGCTGCTAGAATGCGAAACTCAATCGCGTAATCTGACACCCTGCGCTTGCCTTGTTGTAAGGTGACAAGGGAGCGAGCTGCCTCACGATCAGGAGTGGAAAATTGAAAAATTAGCTCCATAGTCTTGACGAAAAAAGCCCATGAATGACACGCGGCGGAATTGCGGCTCCATTCAGCAGTAGCCCACGCCTCCGCACGACCAGTCAGGTGGGAAATGACGAATGCGATCTTTGCCCGCTCGGTGGGGAAGGCGGCTGCCTGCAGTTCAAAGTGGAGTTCGCACTGCGTGATGAACGGCTTAATGTTCCCAGATTCTCCAGAGAACCTCTCCGGTCGAGAGAGCTGTGGGCAGACAGCAGCGGAGGTGGCAGGTGGCTGCATGGTGACTACTTCACCCGGAAATACCGTGGCAGTACTGGGTGTGGTGCCCACTGGTTCCTTCTCTTGAAAAAATTTCAAAAGAAGTTCAAACTGCGAGGCCACCTGTCTCATCATATTGTCCTGATTCCTTGACAGTCCCTCTAGATGAAGGTGGAGGGCGGCAATCTGCTCATCCTGCTTCGCGAGGCGTTGACCCTGCGCTTGAAGGGCTTTGCGCACCGGGTCTGAGTCTGCTGGGTCCATGTTCTGGCCAGTTCGTTCTGTCATGAACGGAACAGAGGATAGGACCCAAAAATGCACGACTCCAAAACAAATTGACAGTTTCCAAAAAGAGAGGTTTAATAGACGGGCATAGGTCGGTACACAGGCAGGCAATCCAAGAGAGGCAACAGTATCCAAAAACATGAGGCAAAGAGACAAGGTCGATAATCGGAACAGGGTCAGGTCTTACTGTGAATCTATGACGTGGAAACAAGGAATGCTGGAACGCGACGACAAGGTACAACGAACTGGCAACGAGAGGAAATGAGACACGAGGTTATATACAAGGGGTAATTAGGGTGAATGAGGCACAGGTGATGAAGATGCTCACATGAGCAGGTGTGTGTGAAACAGGGGGGGAAGACAAAACCCGGAACACACACACATATGACAGGTAATAAGAGTTAATTCCCCACCTCTGCAGTGTCTTGCATAACACAGTCACGCAAGGGTGCATTTAAGAGAACTGTATTGAACACTTAAAGACCAATTTCAAAATAGCCCGACTGAAATTTGTAACAATTTAAAACCCTTAAAATTCTCAAATTGTGTGTGAAATTTCAAGTCAGATCATTTTTCAATGATCAATAATCAATAATCAAAAATATTTAAATACTGCAAACTGGTATATCTAATTAATGATAATATCAACCTCATTAAATCAATCCAAATAAAAATAAAAATAGCTGCAGTAAAATAATGTCTTTTTTGCAACAATTTAAAACACTCATTGACACTCATTACATACTGTAAACTCACTGCGTACTGGTATATGTAATTATGTTAATATCAACCACATTAAATTCTAAATAAAAATAGTAAAATAATGTCTTTTTTCCAACAACGCGCTGCCTATTCTGCTGAGCCAATAATGGGCTTTTCTCAATCCAAATACTATTATAATTATATATTTTTTCAACATGTTTGACTTTCCACAAGAAAAGAAAAAGCAAGATCATGGATAGAAAAGCAATGAAATGACAGTTGTGAAGCATCCAGTCAGATTGCTTTGATTCTTCACAGGAGAGAAATTTGTACATGGGTATAATGTACAAATTTTTTGCGATTTCATCTCTGCCGAAATTGTAATTTGTAGTTTATGGTTTGCTTTAGTGGAGTTGACCTCTTTGTGTTTGTATCGGCACAGAGGCGTCAGAGGAGTTCTGGGATTACGAGCACCAGGTGGATCTGGAGGCCTTCAGCAGCAACACTTTCTACAACCTGCTGCTCAAACACAGCGTGTCAGTCACCGCTCGCCTGGGGCAGCTCACCACCGAGGTGTGCCCATTTACTGTACACATAGTGTACAGTGGTGCCTTGAGATATGAGTACCTTGACTTATGGGTTTTTCAAGGTTCAAGTCGTCGCTTGGCTGATTTTTTTTGTCTTTAGATACCAGCAAAAATTTGAGATACAAGTGCGCTTCATACCTCAAGCTGGAGGTGGTGGTCGCAAACTTCACAACATCTGGCCACCATCAAGTCACATTGGTTTCTTTGCAGTAGAAGGACAATATCGGTTGGCGGCAGTAATGTGCCTTTAAGCTGGTTTGCCAAGAGCCAATAGAGCTCACAGAAGAGGAAGGATAATACATTAAGTAGCGTTGTGTTTTATGATTTCCTGTATTTGCAGGTAAATGTTATTACTTTATGTTTATACAGCAGCATACAGCATACCTGTTGGGTGCAGTTTTTCTTACAAAAATCATGTTACAAACTTGATTTCTGATTTTTTTGTTTGTGGTGGTTGGAACAAATTTATTGCATTCCCACTCATTTCAATGGGGATATATGATTTGAGATACGTGTTCTGAGATGCAAACGTAACAAATTAAACTCATACCTCAAGGCAGCACTGTATCTCTATTACCTTTCACAATATAATGAAATTATTCCATATTGTACTGTTACAGCTAGTATGACAACATAAAACCAGATTAACACATTTATGTCCTCTTGAAAGGGGAATATTATAGAAAATGTATTGATTGTTTGGATGCAAAGAGCTGGGTCTCTGGAGGGCCTGCCCAACCATCAAGTATAAAATTAAACAAATGAGTAAATCTTTTCATTACCTGCCCATTTTTGAAAACGCAATCCAAAAACATGTATATTAGGTTCATTGAAGACTCCAAATTGTCCATAGGCGCGAATGTGAGAGTGAATGGTTGTTTGTCCATGTGTCCTGTGATTAACTGGGAACCAGTCTTGGGCGGACCCTAGTCGGTTGGGATAGGCTCCAGCTCATTCGTGAATCTAATGAGGATACAAAAGTGCTACACAAAAAGTTAGTATGGCTATTAGAGTGCATTTGTTTTTAATTATTAAATAAAATGAGAAAAGGTTGCCATGTATTTACCAAATATTGGCCTAATCCCATCACTTCTCAATTTCCTCTCCTTTTCTCCTCTGACCCTCTTTCAAATGTCATCCCGCTCAACAATTTTTCTTTTCTCTTGTTGGTTGTCACTGAATATGGCTGTTTTTGTATGTTACCTTTCCTCTTCGTTGTGCTCTTCTTGTTTAGACCACCAAGTAGTGGTTGCTGTTACAGCCCTCAGGACAGCGGAGGTAATAAAGTGGTAAAAGGAGATCATGCCAAGAAACATGCTCGTCTGACTAGTGTTACTTAGGTTTGTCCGAGCTGGGGAGGGATGAGACGTGCTATCTAATAACGCATCTTTACAACTGAGTTTGATTGTTATTAAATGCATACAATTAGACCTCAATGCATCCTTTTGTAATCGGGATGTTTTTTAATCGGTAAATGTAGGTCAAGGAGCTTTACCAGGGCGTTCTTGAGAAACTACGGCTGCTCCACCCGTGCTTGGTGGATGAGGAGAGCAAGGGGGAGGTTCACGACAAGACGAGGAGAGAGGTGGAGAAGGAGGTGGTCCGCAGGAGGTCTTTGGCTACACACCTGAGGACGCAGCTCCACAGTCAGCTTCAGGTTTATCTCATATACAGTACATAAGGTCTAACAAAGACCAGGTTTAATGTGTTGATTCGGATTGAAAAGACACCATCTGCCAGATATTAACTATTCTTGCTACTATTGCTACTATTCCCAATTTTAGCTGTTGATGAATCTCTACTGTTGGATTGCGCAGTTGCTCCCCAGGCAACTTTTTTCTGCTTATGTTTTCCTCTTCTTTCTGCCTTCCTCAGTGTGTCTAGCGCTGTTTTTAGCTGTAGTTGAATTGTTATAGACTTATTGCTCAGTTGCTATGCGAGCAACTCTTCCACCTCCTTGTTTTCCTAGCGTTGTTTTTAGCTCCACTTGGATTGCCATGGTGGACTTGTTTCTCTTCCAGCAACTCTTTAACCTTCTACTCTGTTTTCCTTCCTCCTGTTTGCTTTCATGTGTATCTAGCGATGCTTTTACAGTGGATAAATCTCTGGGCTTGCTCAGTCACTATCGGTTCCTGCTCCTGTGCACTTTCCTCAGTGTGTTTGAATATCTATGAATGGATTGTGCAGAACCTCCGCTTGTAACTCTTCTGCCTCCACATTGTCGTCTTTCCTCGATCAGTATAGCGCTTCTTTTAGCTTAGGTTAAATCTCTACGGATGGATCACGGAGTTGCTCTGCTCTGATTTCAATAGCAATCAAAATAATCGTGATTCTTATTTCCATAATCGCCCAGCCCTACTAGCAGCTCCTCTGCCTCTGTGTTGTCTTGCTCTTGTCCTCTTGCTCTTTCTCTGCTGTTTGCTCCAGTGGAATCTCTATATGCTAAACTGTGACAGTTTATTGATCACACCATGTCACGTTTATTTAAAGACGAAATAATTAGTCGTACGCTTGTCCCCGGGAGACATAACCCGCTACACACCTCCACCATTTACAGTGTGTAAATTTGTTTTTATGAAGAAACCTTGAAGTGATTTGAGCAGAAGTGGTCTGACGTCATTCGATGTTCCTGCAGGTTCTGAGACAAGAGCAGCAGGCGCAGCAGAAGGTCCACAGTGTGTTCACAGCTCAAATGCGAGAATGCACCAGAATACTGGGCAAGGCCAATCAGATATCTCATGCACAGCGCCAACAAAAGTAATGTCAAGTATACGGCAAGTTTTCCTCGTAAACTCTCATTGCTAACACTCTTCTGTCCTTAGTTTGATCCAGCGGTTGAGGTCCGTGGTGGTTGAGATGGGGGGACTGGTATCAGCAGAATGCCAGCGTCAGGGGTCCTGGGGGCTCTTGGGCGAAGGCACAGGGGCCAAACTGCTCTGTCGGGACAGCGCCACAGTGCTGAACAAAGACAGCATCTTCGGTGAGCTTCCTCTCGACCTCACTTGAGAATTGTAAGGAAACACCGCCATCTCTTGGCCATTATGTGCACTGCAACAACCAGCAGTCCCCTGAATACCCCTGAGCTCAATTAGTACCTTTTGTTGCACATTCAAGGTTGAAGCATAATTGTAACCTGCATGGATGTGATTTATATATATGTTAAAAAATGGATGGATGATTGTTCATAATGGTTTCTCCAGGTTCTGATGGGTCCCTTCGAGACTGTTGTCCAGCTCATTATGACACAGTCACAGGCCTCATTAGACCAAATGCTCACAGCCACATGCTGCTGGGCAATGGTCACATAATGGCAATTCCTTCCGATTTCTTCCTGCATCCGCAAACCGGCCGTGTTCTTCCCATCGTTGGGAACGTTGCCTATGACCCCGAAAGCTCCACTTTGGTGTTCACGACTGACCCGTGTGCAGGTATTTAACATCCAAGTGGTTGGACTAAATGACTAAACTCTCTAATTATAGAAAGTGCATAGTAGAAATGTATTTGTAGCTGGTCAAACCTTAAATTCAGAATACAGTAGAACTGCTAAGGTCGAACATGATTTGCTCCAGGATTTTGTGCAGATCTCAAAACATAAATACGAGCTGTCATTCAGCCATCTTTTGCTGAACTTGTGAGTGCAAATTTGAGATATGAGCGCTGTATGGTGGCGTAAACGCAACTCAACTCACTTCAAAACAAGCAGCAGTTTCGCAGATAGTGGGCAATTCTTCAAAAAAGAGACATCAAACTGTTTATTGCCCCTCCCAGTTCAACTTTACTGTCAAACTAAAAAAAACATAGAGAATTGCACGTTTTTTTTTTTTTTTTTTTTAAAGCAACCAAACAATGTTGCCTTAAGAATGCCCCCCTATTGTAATGGAAATAGCCATTGACATGCTAACGGATAGCCTTGACAGTTGCGGTTTTAGAGTCCTTTAAGTAACGGATATTTGAACACAAATTGTGGCGCAACACATGTAGACAGATAATATAACAATACACACAGGCACACAGGTATATTATTTAATGCGCTACTAAAAATGGCAAATATTACAACATGTTACTTGCAGTAGTGGTAGAAGAATTACTATTCTTAGTTTGTGTCTGCATGACTGTGCTGTATTTTACTGACTCCCGCTGCCCAAACTGGGCACACCAGAAGGAGCCACACAATGAATTGAATTGCAACATTAAATCATGATGCACAAACTAACTGTAATTCTCAAGGTAATTATTACTCTTTACATTCTGTTGGATTGTGTTATAACTGTTTTTAATGAAGTACAATATTATAAAAGGTTATTTTTCCTTATTAACCCCCCCTGGAATGATTAAATGACATTTCAAAATGATTTGAGATACAAGTGTTTTAGGTTACGAGCGTGGCTACGGAACAAATTAAACTCGTATCCCAAGGCACAACTCTACATGTATTGTTAGAAATTTCAATCAGGTCTCAGTTCATTTAATTGGCCAGGAAACTGTTTGCTTGTGGAAGAAGCTTTTTGTTTTTGTTTTAAATTGATTTAAATGTTTAATGGTTTTTCTTTTCTTTCTAATGTGCATGTATTGCAAATTTCTGTTCATGTTCCAGGCCAACAACTGACTAGAAGGAGAAATTTGTTTTGGAATGTTTTGAATTCGGCAGACCACAGAGAATATTATGCAGCATAGCTAGATCAAGCTGTGACATTCTCCAAAACCTACGCATGAAAGGTTTGCAATCATTACTCTAATGGGGCAACCTCTATTTTTCTCCTATATCTTTACAAGGAGACAAGAGGAAATGGGAAAGTCCTCTTATTCCTTTCATTCCATACCCGACCTCCTGCCACTCAGACCAACCTCTGCCCAGCATACGGCTGCGAGGCCTCCGACCGGGCCAAAAACTGCAGCTAAGTGCCCCCGTGGCAGACGCAGACACTGGGGTTCCAGTGCCTGTTCTAGCTGTTACCATCCACCCACAAACTGGTCTGGTATACCCACTGGGAAGGATTCATTTGTGCCCTATAACCCGTTTGCTGCAACCCGTCCAAATCGGCTATCCAATGCTGGATCCCAAGTCAGGAAAGGTTGTGCTAACTGTTGGCATCAGTTTAGATCCAATGACAGGTTAGTGAGATGACTGTTATGACATCCTCGTGTGTGGTAAAAAACACTGCTACTTACAAATGTCCCAACTTACAATATTTTTGAGTCACGAGCCGTCGCTTGATTGAGCTCCCTTCAAATACGCCACAGCTCGAGTAAAGTGAAATAAAATTGTTTTTCACGTGTTGTAGCTGTAGTCAAGTGCCCGAGTGCTGTTAACGACAGTGGAGGGGTGTCTACTATCTACCATAGGAGCACACATTGTTGAATTTAGTGACCGAGTGCTTTTAGCGGTAGTGGTGTTGCTAGCAAACCGGAATGGGTAAATTACACGGCTACCTACGTGTGGTTGCTCCCCTTGGAACCGCCAACATTGGATGAGTCAAGTCGATGAAGTCGAGTTGAGTCGATTTATACCGAGGGTCCACCAGGACTTTGGTTATTTTCTGTCAGTTGACCAAGGATGGTACAATGGTGTTTTGCTCCTAGCCTGGAGATAGGACCAGCTAGCGGCTAGGCCCCTCAGATAAGACCAGCTAGCGGCTAGGCCCCTCCAGCCACTAGCAGCGGGGGAGCTTGCAGCGATTCCGAAGTAGCAATTACACTTGATAAAAGTAGTTTATTTCTTTACATTTTTTATTTTTTTTTTCTCGGCGGCACGGTGGACGACCGGTTAGAGCGTCAGCCTCAAAGTTCTGAGGACCTGGGTTCAATCCCCGGTCCTGCCTGTGTGGAGTTTGCATGTTCTCCCCATGCCTGCGTGGGTTTTCTCCGGGTACTCCGGTTTCCTCCCACATCCCAAAAACATGCATGAATTGGAGACTCTAAATTGCCCGTAGGCATGACTGTGAGTGCGAATGGTTGTTTGTTCCTATGTGCCCTGCGATTGGCTGGCAACCAGTTCAGGGTGTACCCCGCCTCCTGCCTGATGACAGCTGGGATAGGCTCCAGCACGCCCGCGACCCTAGTGAGGAGAAGCGGCTCAGAAAATTGATGGATGCATGGATGTTTTTTTTTAAATACAGTGCAAATTAAAAACACAGCAAAACCATAGTGTTTTTTTGGGGGGCTGGAATAGATTAATCAATTTAATTTAATTTCAGCAGGGAAAAGTGTCTTGATATATGAGTAATTTGAGTTACGAGTTTGGTCACGGAATTAATTAAATTAACGTACCAATTTATTCCATTAAAATGTTTGTGTAGGTGTTGTGCTGCCAGTAGGGGGAGTCCTGCTGGGTGAGTCCTTTATTGAGCCCCTGAGTGGGAAGATGGCGAGGGTGGGAGGTGCTAGCATTCAAGCTGGGCAGTTGGTGCCTCATGCTGGAGGATACCAGACTCTTTTAGACAGCAAGGTGCCCTTCATCCAATTTAGTAACAGCAAACATGAGAAATGACTCAATGTCAAAAGAAGCACTTGTAAAACAAACACTTTCCCCTAGGTTCTGGCATTCATGTTCAAAATAGTGGAGCTCCTGAGGCCCCTGAGTGAGGAGTGGGGGTTGGAACCAGTTTTGCAGGGAGGCGAGCAAGGGCGTCAGTGGCAAGATTGTATCCGTGCAGCGGCCATCGAGCTCCATCAGCACTGGAGGAGGAGTCAGCATTGCCAGCTGCAGCTCCAGACCAGGCTGGAAATCATGTTGGACACAACGGTGGGCCTGCATCAAAATGGAGGCTCCCTAGGTGAGAGTGTGACGAGACCCGCATAGTCTTAGGCGCATCTACAACATCATACAAAATGTGTTTACTAATATTGTGGTGCCTTGATGTACAAGTGACCTGACATGAGTTTTTCAAGATACGAGCCATCATTCAGCCAATTTTTTTACTTTGACTTGCGAGCAAAAATTTGAGATACAAGCGCTATATGGTAGCAGCAAAGTCAACTCACCTCCCTTCCAAGCAGCAGTTTGACAGATAGCAGAGGTCATTGCTTTGCAAGTTACAAGTAAGTCTCAAGTCTTTGCCCTCAAGTCCTGAGTCAAGTCTCAAGCCGAGACATGCAAGTCCCGAGTCAAGTCGCAAGTCCTACACTTTGAGTTTCAAGTCCTTTCGAGTCATTTTACCAACAAAAATAACAATATATTTGAATATATATTTGTTTCATTAATATGTATATATTATGCACTGCTTTTATATATTTAATATATTTTAAAATCCATATTTATTCATCAAAATAAATTTGATAAACAAGTGCATTGAACCTTTATACGAAAACTAGGGGGCTGATAAAAAATGTTTGCACCTTCAAAGCCAATCGTCGAAGTGGGGGGGAGGGTGGCTTGGTGTATTGCCCCTTCAAAATAAATTGATAGCAGGTTTTCACTTATCCCATGAAAATGCTATGCTATGACTTACTTTTTTCTCACTTTATTTCTGACGTGACATTAAACAGACCTGTCACAATAAGAATTTGCATCCGGTAGTGCTGCAATTAGTAATCGAATATTCTACTGACGATTCTATCGGAGGCGGCACGGTGGACGACTGGTTAGAGCGTCTGCCTCACAGTTCCGAGGACCGGGGTTCAATCCCCGGTCCCGCCTGTGTGGAGTTTGCATGTTCTCCCCGTGCCTGCGTGGGTTTTCTCCGGGCACTCCGGTTTCCTCCGACATCCCCAAAACATGCATGGTATGTTAATTGAAAACTCTAAATTGCCCGTAGCTGTGAATGTGAGTGCGAATGGTTGTTTGTTTCTATGTGCCCTGCGATTGGCTGGCAACCAGTTCAGGGTGTACCCCGCCTCCTGCCCGATGATAGCTGGGATAGGCTCCAGCACGCCCGCGACCCTAGTGAGGAGAAGCGGCTCAGAAAATGGATGGATGGATGGATGGATGGATGGATTATATCAGAGTAATCAAGTATCAGAATCAGAAACAACTTTATTGGCCAAGTATGTCAATAACACACAAGGAATTTGTCTCCAGTAGTTGGAGCCGCTCTAGTATGACAACAGAAATTTGACAGAAAATACTTTTGAGACATAAAAACACAGTGCGCAGAGTCGCTGTCCATTGAACTGTCCAGAGTCACTGTCCATTGAACTGTAGCAAAAAATGTGGAAAAAATGTTAATTTTGTTTACATTTTATTTAATTACTGTCTGTCATTACAAGGTACAATATTATAGCGTGCTGTTTTTCTTTTTTGTTGGGGAGGCTGGGAGGATTAATGGAATTTGCATTCATTTCAGAGGGAAAAATACGATTTGAGATTTGCGTTATGAGCATGGTCATGGAATGCATTAAAACACACATCTCAAGGCACAACTATTTTTATGTTCTGGCATCACGGTGGCCTAGTGCAGTGATTCCCAACCTATATCGAGCCAAGGCACACATTTTACATGAGAAACGTCACATGGCACACCACCAAACAAAAATGTCACAAAAAGTATCTACACTGAAATGACAATGAACCCGTCTCAATTTACTCAATTTACTGACAACACCTCGCTTAGTTGAACACAAATCTATTATTCTGTTGTATGCATGGCAACAGGTGAATACCAGTTATAATAGTTCTTTCATTAGTTTAGTTTTTTTTTATTTCATCTGACGTTTTGTTTTTCAACTTCAGTAAGATTTTATTAGATTTTAGAGCTGTTTGCTAGTTTTTTTTTCAATGACGTTTTAGTTTTTGAAAATCCTTGGTTTTAGCTCAGTTTGTATTAGTTTTAGGTTTCTTTTTTTGTACTATGTGGTATTTTTCAGGTCCAAGATTAGAAAAGGTCAAGTATATTTTCATAAAAACAGTTGATTTTGAATTTGAAATCAACCATATTTTATTTTTCTGATTAGGAAAAGTTCCGTGAATGCGTGTATGAAACTTGTGGGGTTCCGTACCGCCAACAAGGTTAAGAACCACTGGTTTAATCGTACCTTCTGCCATCTAGCGGAAGAGCATTTGCAGTAACTGTGCCTGTCACTATACGTCGCTAGCAAAGATAGATGAACGAAGATACATTATATGTATGTGCGTAGTAAATCAATAATAATTCTCAATTAAGCAAATTTGGTCATTTTCCCACAGCACTCCTGATGATTTCTCACTGCAGCCTAATATGCTTCGACACAGTAGTTGTGACTCTCTGCCCCACTGTTCTGTGTGGGGTTTGCAAATCCTCCTTGGGTTTTGTCCAGGTGCCACTGTTTACTTGCACGTTCCCAAAAAAGGTTCAATGAATACTCAAAATTGTCCATAGGCTCCAATTCACCCACAACCCTAATGAGTGGTAGAAAATGGCTAGATTTATGTTCTGTCAAAACCCTCCATACACCACTTCTTTCATTGTTTTAGGCCATATAGACTCACATGTCCACTCCATGTTCTATTATTACATGCACAGTTCATAGGCTATTCTTAGTTCTTGTACCCTGAGCAATCGTTTGCTTTTTACCCCAGGAGAGATGGCTCTGTCAGGCTCGGACACACCAGTACCTGCCTTGTTGGGGCTGGACTACCCCGACCCATTGGGATCTGGTCTCAGTGTACCCGTGTTGGGGTGCCGGGTTGACCTTGTCTCAGGGAGAACAGTTGGGCTGGCAGGGACCATGGAGGACCCAGATGGCAATGGTAAAAAAAAAAAGATGGATCAGAAAATCTGACGCAGTTCTTGCGCTTTACTGATTAAATTACGTGTGAAAGATTTGACAGAGCTGAAATGCCTGAGACATGCATTGAGGATGTGTACAGCACATTAGACTCACCCTCACGTAAATTGAAAACCTTGCTTCTGTGTGGAGCTGCCGAGACCCTGGGTGTGGTCATGCGAATGCCTGGCTCTGTTTGATTGGTGAAAGAGTTAAACATCATCAGTTGTTACATTGGATGTGTGACACAGAGTCATGTGATAGAGAGCGCCCGAGGCAGAATACAGTTGATTATGCAAGCAATAGTAGGTATATGAAAATACAAGTAACGAGCGAAATGAAGCTAAATGTAATGTTGTAAAAGAGGAATTTATTTTTTACAAAAATAGTCAAGTAAAAGTAAAAAGCATGTTGTACTGAAACCACTCTGACAAGTAACATTTATCTAAAGTTACTCAAGGACTGTGACAGTAAATGTAATGGGTTACAGCCCACCTCTGCATACCACTAGTGGTACACAAAAGAATCACTGCCTTAGATCAGTTCAATTTATTGCTTAAGTTAAATACATTTTCATTGAATCTTTAAGTATGGTACTTATTTTTTTAAACATTTATTTGGATTATTGTTGAATTTTTATGTGCAATGCATTTGAATTAACTCATTTATTTTTTCATTTTAATATATTTAAACACAGTGTTAATGTTCAAATTGTTCATAATTACAATAACATTAAATAATATTTTTATGAATAAAACTCTTGTTTTTGATGAACACTGATGCCTACTATGCTACTACTGTAAAAGCTAAGTATATTTACTTGGTAAATTATGGGTTCATGGTGTAAAATGTTTAAGAACCACTACAAAGTTGAATGAAGCATTCATAGAATCTACACTGCAGGTCTGGTGGCGATCCGTTATGGCTCTCAGGCTGTTGACCCTGTAACAGCTGCGGTGGCACCAGTGGTTGGCGCCAGGCTGGATGTGTTCACCAACACAGTTGTACCCATCACAGCCTCCTACTGGTTGGCTGTGGCAGATCAAACTGACAGCATGCAGGTGGGGTATGGGGGATCAGGAAAGGGAGTACTTCACACACATCCAATCAAGGCTTTGTGTTTCTGATTATCGTCCTTGGTGTTGATGCCAGGTGGAGGCTCTTGAGAGAGAGATGTGTGCGCGGAACACTTATTGGCAGCAGCAGAGACGACGGGAAGAGGACATCCTCTCTGACGCGGACTCAACTGTGTTCCAGTGTTTTCTCAGGGTGACGGAAGCTGGCTGCCATCAGGAGGTGGGAGGGAACCTGGTTTAACGTGTAAAAGATTCATCCACAATGGAATCTTTGTCATTGTTTGTAATTTATCATTATTTTTTAAAATTTCCTTTCCCCATTTTACATGAATATGTCACCACTGGTTATTTTGCATGGTTCTGAAATGATTAATTTTGTGGGAATTTTATAAATCTTTTGGCACAAGGAATAGTCCATTTCAGTTTTTGTCCGCATCCAGATAATGGTGCGGATCCTGGGAGTGGTGTGCAAAGCCGGATTAAATTTAGACGCCCCTTGAAACTGATCGTCTACGGATCATCACTGGTGGGGATTGAGGTTTTTGTGTGCCTATTAACCAGGTTTTCCATGGCAAATTTATAGTGGGATGCCTGTTTATGCCCCCAAAACCCTGTTTGATCCAGTAAATAGATACACGTAGATACCATGTATTAGGTACAGTATGTGCATATGCACCTCTGAATGGCTGTCGAAAGTGGTCACTCAACAAGCCACACTCATAATCATGCATTTTGAGTGGTACCGGAACCACCAGCTTCTTCTCTCAGGTAGGCGCTATCAAACATCCATCCATCCATTTTCTGAGCCGCTTCTCCTCACTAGGGTCGCGGGCGTGCTGGAGCCTATCCCAGCTGTCATCGGGCAGGAGGCGGGGTACACCCTGAACTGGTTGCCAGCCAATTGCAGGGCACATAGGAACAAACAACCATTCGCACTCACAGTCATGCCTACGGGCAATTTAGAGTCTCCAATTCATGCATGTTTTTGGGATGTGGGAGGAAACCAGAGTGCCCGGAGAAAACCCATGCAGGCACGGGGAGAACATGCAAACTCCACACAGGCGGGGCCGGGGATTGAACCCGGGTCCTCAGAACTGTGAGGCTGACGCTCTAACCAGTCGTCCACCGTGCCGCCGCTATCAAACAATGCAAACTAAAACTAGCAGACATTCCAACAGCTTCTTCCCTCTTACCATTAACTTCTTAAACAGTTAATTTACAATTCCTTTGTAACATGCTGCCAATTTTGTCTTGAGATTGTTGTCACATCTCTGTCGGGCCAATTATTCATTATTCGTGCACTCACTGTAGTAGTCTTGCCACTCTGCACTACTTGCATATCTGTTGTTGACCAATACTGGCCAATGATGTGCTTTTGAGGTATCTGCCATTTGCACAATTGACATTGTTCCAGATTATTGCACTGCTAAATCACTCTAAACTGCTTAAATTTCTTGAAGGCTCTGTGCCTTTGCACAATGGTCACTATACCAGACTATAGCTCTATTAGTCATGTCAAAGTGCTCTAAATTGCTAGAGAACTTGGCATCATTTCCACAATTGTCAAAAAAATAAAAAAATGTGTCAGCATTACCACATTACTGGTAAACTTTCATTGCTCAGTGACTCTGTTACTGTGTTTTTATGATTTTATGTCACAAAGGTATTTTCTATCAAATGGCTGGCTGTTGTTGTGTTAGAGCCGCTCCAACTACCGGAGACAAATTCCTTGTGTGTTTTTGTCAAACTTGGCAAATAAAGATGATTCAGATTCTGAAGAAAAAAAAACAAAAAAACTTTTACATGAGTAGCCCAGTTTTTCAAATTCATACACAGAATTTATTGGATACGTTTCTTTGTTTCTGCCAAATTTGAAGTAAATCGGTCGTCTTACTTTTTGTTCATACAATTAGCCAGGTCGATTGTGAGGTTACTGTGACCGGTATGACGGCTCATATTTTCTGTCACTTCCAATGCTAATTTGAAGCAATTTCGTGAGTTTTATGAACTATACAGTATGTACACATAGTCTTTTGAAAGTAAGATAAAGATTAAGAAAATTCTGAAAGTTTGAAACTCGAATTCAACCAAAAAGGTTACACCTAAAATCTCAAGCCCCATTGACTTTGCATTAAGAGGTTGACCATAAATTGATGCATTTTCACTGGTTTTAAAGAGTCATAACTTTCTTGATGTTTGTCACAGGAAAATGATACTTATATCACTGAAAGCGTTTTTAAAAGATCTGTCCGATGTTGCTGGTCGCATGTCACTCAATTACACTTTGAAAACATTTAAGCACATACCCTCATGTATTGCTAGCTAGATAGAAAACTAGCTATCAAGATGGCTAGCTAGATTCTTTCTTTCTTTCTTGAATGTCTTGTATACTCTACTTTTTCTTTCTTTTTAAATTGTGTGTTCACCGTGCTGTAGGTGCAGTTGTCAGGCAAGCCGCTGAGGGAGGCCGCTGTGGAAATGCACGACTTAGCGCAGGCTGAGGCCCAGAGGAGAGCGGCCCAGCGCGCCACTTTGGCTCTGATTCTTCCTCCGCATTTTGTGAACATCCTCAGCATGGGTATGACGCGACAACATCATCATCAGTCATGATTTTATAGAGGAAATTTGTAGGATGTGGTCTATCAAATCCACATGCAACATGTAAACTCCACACAGGCGGGGCCGGGGATTGAACCCCGCTCTTCAGAACTGTGAGGCAGACGCTTTAACCAGTCGCTCACCGCACCAGCCAAAAAATGCATAATAAAGAAGGAAAAAACACATAGAAGGATTATATGGATTATAAATCAAATTTTTTGGGGGGAATTTATTTGATAAAATCCAACAGCATGAACAGACATTTAATCTTGAAAGGCAATTTAAAATAAAAATAGAATAGAGAACAACAGGCTGAATAGGTGTACGGAATGCTAACGTAACACATTCAGCTAACGTTTCATGACGCATAAACAACGAACTGAAAACGTGCCTGGTATGTTAACGTAACATATTAACAGTCATTCAGATAACTATAGCATAAAGAACATGCTAACAAGTTTACCAAACCATCAGTGTCACTCCAAATCACTAAATCCAATGAAATCTTCATCCTCGGTCTCACTTCTAAACAACTCCGCCAACTCGGAGGAAGACGATGCGCCGCTTCCTCTTCTACGTCGCTTTCGTCAGACTCATCGTCAGTTGCAGGTACAGATGCAAAGGCCTAGAGCGCCCTCTTGCGGTTGTCAGTGTGAAAATAACGTGAAATTATATAATATTGTGTTAATAATTTCACTTTTAAATCGCTCCGGAGTATAAGTCGCACCCCCGGCCAAACTATGAAAAAAAACTGCGACTTATAGGTAAAAAAATACTGTATTCTTTATCCACTAAGAAAAACGATTATTACTGCAGCTTATTTAACATTGAAGATACCATCTTTGAATTATTATAGAAATATTATACTACCGCCTGGTGGCCAAGGCATGCACACCAGAAGCCGCAACACAAAGTAAATGGGCTTGAAGCATGAAATCATGAGGCACGAACTGTTTCATTCTTTACATTCTATTGAATTATTTTGTTACTTTATGTTTTTATGTTTTTTTTTAAAGTACAATACTGTAGAGTGCCATTTTTCTTACTAAACACATATCACAAATTTTTGTTGGAGTTTTTTGGGGGCTGGCACACATGAATGATATTTCTATTAATTTCAATGGGGAAAGATGATTTGAGTTACGAGTGTGGTCATGGAATGCATTCAACTCGTAGGGCAAGGCACCACTGTATTTTTTTGTACATAATGTTCCAATGAGTAACATAATTCAGTTAGTAACAGATGGCGTGAATCCTTGACTTTTTGCTTCATCAACTAGCTGGTTTTCAAAAGGAATATATGTAATATGTATTAAAAAAATACAGTTGCTTGGGGCGGCACGGTAGTCAACTGGTTAACACATCTGTGTCACAGTTCTGAGGATCCGGGTCCAAATCCAGCCTCGCCTGTTCTCCCCGTTCCTGCGTGGGTTTTCTTCGGGTACTCCGGTTTCCTCCCACATCCCAAAAACACACCTGTAGGTGTGAATGTCAGTGCAAATGGTTGTTTGTTTATATGTGCCCTGCGATTGACTGGCGACCAGTTCAGGGTGTACCCCGCCTCCTGCCCAAAGTTAGCTCCGGCACTCCCGCAACCTACTTGAGGATTAGTGGTTCGGAAAATGGATGGATGGGCAGTTGCTTGGAATATCTTTACTTAGATTGATTGCTTGATTTTAGGATGTTAATTACATTGAGTATGAAGAAAGTCAAAGTGTCCACTGCATCCTTTGATTTTTCTGTACGCGACCCTTGGAAGAAAAAGTTTGGACACCCCTGGTATAAATTCTGCTTAAATCTCCCATCATTTAAATAAAAAACAAACAAACACCTATTGACAGTTGGCATCCATTTTTGTTTCTGTGTGTAGTCGATGAAGAAGAATGGGATCAGCACTGTGTTTGGTACACTGAGTTGGTGTCAGGCCTCGACATGGTGGATGTGTGCATGCAGCAGCTCCAACAAGACCAGGACAAATGGAGCATGCAAAAAGGAGACGAGTGGACAACGAGTGCCCATGTTATGGTTGGAAATTTTGTGTGAAATATTTTTGGAACTAAAAGAGTTTATTATGCCTTAACAGTTCTTAGTGTTGCATTCCATTTGTCACCGCAGGACAGGGAGGCGAGGCTGGGAGAAATTTGGGAGCGATGTTCTTCCAGATTGTCAGATTTGGATGTTGCACTCATTAAGCTGCATTTTGTTCGACACCTTTCCAACCTGCGTGGTGACACAGCTCAGGTCAGCGCACATCCACTCACATGTTATGAGTGCATTTAGACGGATTTTGTAAAAAAGGAAATGTACTATGAATAGAAAACTATAGCATTTTTTTTTCACCTTACAATAAGGGTATCTGATATGCATTGAGCATTCATTTTCTTTTTTTAACTCATAAACCCGTAATAAACTGCTCAACAACCAGAATAACCAACTGCTAACCAAATAGTGAGTGCACTAATCTCCCCTTTTAAAGACACTGTCAAGTGAATTCAGATATTTGTTTCTAAATAGATCGTACATTTGAAGATAATTGATGAAAACGTGAAAAGACTGAGAAATACGCAATTGTGAATTGTGGCGATAGAGTGTGGCGTTAAGCTGTTTTTTCACCATTTCAGCTGTTCAAAGTTTTATGCAGGAGCTAAAACCATGCCCAAAGATGCACTTGGGCCTCCGGCATGAGTCCCTCCCTCCCCGCTGTATAAAAATTGAGTGCCTTTATTTCCATCAGTGGTTATGCGGCACAACTGCAAGTTACTTAATTATTACTACTCCCATCTCTTCCAATACAGTGTGCGGTTTGCTAGCTAGCTTCGCCTACAACCCGAAAATACATCTTTCCTGGATGCCTCAATTTACATAACAGTTTGGTGTCATTATTTAAATTCCCAAGCAAGGTGGTGATCCCGCGGACAAGCCTGCCGCCCGTCCACCGGCCAACAGGAGCCACGGAAGCCTGTTAGCTTGCGAGCTAGCAGTTGTCTAGCGTTTCTCATTGTGTGTGGAAAGCCCCGCAACGACCTAGTGGGATATATATCGGGGCCACTGGAGGCTTTAAGTGAATATACAGTATTTTCACTGCTCAAGCATGTAGAGATGTATAGACATAAGAATCTTTAGCCTCTGTTGAATAAATACAAAATGCTGGTCGTCATGTCTCTGGAAACATTTTGGGGGGTGGTAGACTTTGAACTTTAAACTTTGAACAATATAATTTGTCTTATGATAATACGTTTTCCACTTTTTAGAATAAGAATGCATGTGAATGAAAACAATGATGGAAAAGTGAACATCAGTTGCATTTTTTTGGGTATAGGCAGTCTTGTGTGGAAACTTCTGGTACAGGGAATATGGCCTGATCCGGTTCTGTCAGCCCAGACCGACTGGGAACATTGTGAGTTTGCTCCAGTGGAAGATCTTACCCCTTTTGGAAAGAATGAACCAACAATTTGTGGGTGATAAACAGCAAGTCACTCTCAAGGCTAACACCAGTCATCAGTGCACTTTTGGGACTGATCTGCAGCCAGATAGAGGTAATAAACATCCTACATATCATTATACATTTGTCAAAAACATTAAGGGACTTCAAGCAACATGGGATTTTGTATCTGTTTTTTTTTCCTTCTCATTACCGTGAATCTAAAACCCACTTATGTATTTTTTCTTTTTTTTTTGTAAACTAAGGATTGTGGCCTTTTCAGAAATGAGAACAAATATTGTGTATTGTCATCACCATCATAAACGTGCAGTATGACTGACCACTTTATTCTCATAAAAATAACTTTTTTTTTTGGTCATAGCATCTCTGCCCCCCCTCCGCCATTATCCTGCCACTTTATTCTTGTAAATTACTGACAGCAGTTCTGAAAAATCCTCCATATATTTTCTATTGTATCTTGGAGGTCTATAAATTATTAAAACAAAAACTTTTGAGTCATCTTTAACTAAAAAACAGAGATATTCAAAAGAGCAGTAGAGTGAATTGGTTCTGACTGGTTCTGTAATACTCCTATGGGTCAAAAAGGAAGCCAAGAGGGCGGATAATGGCCCTTGGACGACAGTCCTATATAAGTCAAAAACTTTGGCTTTTAGCCCTCTTTGCCTCCCCTCCTCCAGCATTTGAGGTACTCTCGAAGCTTTCATTCTCCCATCTATCCTTGTGTGAGACGTAGGATGATTAGAGAGTCTGTTTCTAAAAAGATAGTTTGAATTTTTTTTGACAAAGATTAGGTGAAGCCAAATATAGGAGTTATGTTGTAGCTTTAGGGAGAAGAGCCACTGACCTCAAAATCCATCTAAGCTTAATACAATTTTGAAGAACAAGCTTGTTGGAGGAATGCTCAACCTGATCAATTAAATATTCCTTTTTTGAATTAATATCACAAGTTTTTTTCATGTGAAATTATTACTTTTCCTTCCTTATAGTACCACTTTATGTTTTTTCTGTCATAATCTTTTAACCTTTTTCCACCTAATATTCCCACTTAATTACAATTACAACTTGGCCTAATTCTCCTAATATGCAGACTGTTGTTAAGACTGCATGCACGTATGTATTACAATTTTATCAACAATCCTCATTAATGCAAGCAAACCTTTATGCATCTTAATATTATGACTTTTTCTAAAAAAATATGACTTTTCTCATAATATTTTAGATTTTTTTAAAAACCTAAAATAACCACTTCATTCTTGTAAAATTAGGATGTAATTTATTAATTCTCATGCTATGCAGTATGTAGTTGGAAAAGCAGCCATTTCTTTCACTCCAGTATGGCCCATATAATCAAAATGGTTCTTTGTTCTTTTTTGGCCAAAGTACAATAAAGGCAGCATTCATGTGCTTTCTCATCTTGGCCAGCATGTTCTATTCTGTATTCACCTAAGCTACTTGGAGTTTCACACCCTTTGTTTTGACCATCGTGATTTTCATGACTACATACAGTATGCAATCCAGTTTATTACTGTAGTGTTGCTGGCCAAAATACTGTCTCTTTGAAAGAGGTGGGGGAGTGGGGCAGTTCAATTCAATGCTGAATATAGAATAGAATGTTCCAGCTGTTTCCCGGCCGGTCCTCTCAAAGAGCTTGCTTGGGTTTCCACCATAGTCACAGCAGACAAATGCTCAAAACAGTAAAAATTATGTTTGCATTTCTTGATAGCAGGTGCTCAACCAAGTAAAATTGCTGTCCCGACAATTCCAGGTAGCCTTTTTAGTGCAAAACCAAATATGTAATTCTGGATTTCAATACCAATACGCTGTTGCCTTTATTCCCAGAGGACGAATGGACAACACTGCTGGAAGTTTCTCCTCTATTCCAGGTCTTGAAAGGAGTGGAGCAAGAGCTGAAAGGTGGGAGGAGAAATCACTGGTACATCACACACACACATCATATAAAATACATATACTGTACAATACTTGACTAGCAATGTCTATGACACTCTCTATTATAAGTTCTTTACTATATATTTTAGAACATTACAATGTTGTTTTTAAGACTCCTTTCAAACTTGAATTTGTAATTATTACAAAAAGCGCAAAAGCGAGATGTATTGCTCATTGGTTTGTTTGTTAGTTAACAGGATTACGTATGCAAAAAAACATTTATCATCAACTAGTCACAAGTTCATTCACGTGAATTTGAGAAACGTCTCTTGTTTTCTGAGTGAGATAAAGTCCTTAAAATCCTTCTTGAGGATTATCTAACAAGTGAATCATCTCAACACTACTACTGTAATTCATAAGAACATTGATCAACTTTTAATAAAGTGTTTTGCTGTTTTAAAACTCACATCTTCTTGATGAAAAGCATCACTCATATCACTCTCCACTTCATCTCTATTGCATCATCCTTGGCTGACACTGACAGCAGTGCTACAGCAACTGGCAACAGTATATAGCTCTTGCTGTTGGCGGTTACAGACATTCGGCGTCACCTTGAAAAAGGTTGAAACTAGAAGTGCAACAATTAAAGCATTAATTTTGATAAACGATTAATCATTTAGAGACATTGTTTAACTTAAATCATTTGAAATCCTCAGGATTTCAGCCTTTAAACAGTAAATATTCAAACATTTCTGTAGATCTCCTTGAAATCTGAATGATTATTAAAATAAGACTTTTCCAAACATCTGTTTATACTTTGGAAAGGAATGCTAAACATTTTTGCCAATTTTCTGACGTTACGGACCAAAGAGTAACTGAATGATAATCTCTTCTTCTTTTTTCTCATTTTCTGCTCTGTCAATTTGAAATAATGTCCTGTCTTTCAGTAGAGGGATGAAAATTTTAAAATGTAATTTTTAAATCTGATTATTTGAGAAAACATAACGACAAATGAATCGATTAAAATAATTGCTAGTTGAAACCTTTGATAGTTTTCATAACGCTTGCCTTCTCCTCTTCTCCACTCCACAATGATAACTCTTTTCGCTTTATTTTCCTCATATTGTGACAACAAGTTTGTAACTTAGTTTCGCTATCCTGTTTCTGAATCAAGTTTGCACATGTGCAGTAAGAAGACAGAGTGGTCCATTACATGAGAAACAATCATGACAGATTAAACATTTAGATTTAGATTTTTTTTTTTTTTAAGCGCAGGAAATAACACAAAAACAATAAGTGCTTTAAATCAAAGAAAGCGCTTTCTTTCTAGTGGGGTGGTTCGTTAGTTATCAGAGCTAGAATAAAATTACACTACGGATTTCTCTGAAACTTTGTGGCAGTGTTACGAATGAGCCGAGTTAGAACCTTTTACATTTTGGGACAAATCCTCCAAAAAAAAAAAAAAAAAATGGATAGAGGATTTTTTTTTAAATGATAATGAAATGATATGAATCGTGTTTGCTTATTTCGTAAACCCCTTGAGAGTTGCCAGAACGCCCTCATATCTTTTCATCTAATACACATGAATACACATTTCTATACACTTATATCTTTTCATCTAATACACATGAATACACATTTCTATACACTCTTAAGTCGCCTCTGTGTTTTGCTCAGACAAGAGCGCCAACAGTTTTGTGGACGTCCTGGAATGTCAGTGGAAATGTGAGGGAGAGTTGATCCCATTAAACCCATCAGGCCTCAACCCCAGAGAATTCTTAGTGTACCAGCACGGACTTTTCCTCATACATACCTTGCATGGTCTGCAACTGGTTTGTAACAGTTCACTCCTTATCATTAAAATCCTTTTGCAGTACATTGTGCCTATATTTGCATATAGAGTATGCACATGTTACAGTAACCAACATGGTAGTGTTGTGCTTTCCTCTACAGACTCCAACTGTTTCGCTCCAATTAGCTGCGAGTCTTCCCAATAACAACTACCACAACAATGCCTTCAGGAATTCCTTCTTTTATCAGGTAAAGTTAGTTCTCATTTACATCAAAATACATGTTGAATATGGAATATGTTACCATTTTTACTTTCATAAACTTTTTTGCTTAATTCTGCAAGATGTATTTTTGTAATTTTTATTTTATTTTTTTACAGTTTTTTAGGACTGCATAAACACAAAAGCATTACACAATTATCAAAACCTTACTCTCAAGGAGCAAAACATCGGCTCAGATTTGCACCTCAATAAGCACAATGTCAGCCTCGCACATTTTGCAAAATAATACACACAGTGATTTGCAAATTACTAAACATACTCATATACATTAGACACAGACGTTTATCATAATGTCACTTTCTTGCAATTACAAAGCACTAACTGTCAAATTGACTGTCAAATTGACTTACTTCCTAAATTTTTTTGTGAGCAGGGGAGGTGATTTACTTTTCATTCCAGATATTATTTGTCAAAGGGGTGGGGGGTGCGGAAAGCCAGGGGCCCCCTAAATGCTCAGGGCCATGGACAGTTGTCTCCCACCCGACCCCCCCACCCCACATTTGACGCCCCTGTTTACGCACACTAGTGTCGTACCTTGAAAACTGGGACATGTTTTGTTGTGATTTTCCATGTTGACTGATTTAGGTATATGGAGAGAAATAAATTATATTTTTATCAGTCTGCAGCATTAATCTTGTTTAATGTTTGGTAAATTTGCACATTGTCCGTAGGTGTGAACGTGAGTGCGAATGGTTGTTTGTTTATATATGCCCTCCGATTGGTTGGCAAACAGTTCAGGGTGTACCCCGCTTCTCGCCCAAAGTCACCTAAGATAGGGGCCAGCACACCTGAGACCCTAATCAGGATAAGTTTTTTTCATGATTTTCTTTTGAGCTCCTGCTGTTTTGTTTTAGTTTGTCTAATGAGTGAAACAACATAAGTCTTGAAAATCTCAAAACATTTCCTTGAAATATGCAAAATAATTATTATGCATACTACAGTCGTGGCATTATTGCAGTTGTGACATGACGAGAGCAGGCGTTCACACAAAGCCACGTAAGATATGGGTGAAAATTTGGTGCGGTCCGAAACATCTGCTGAATCAAGCTTTTGTTGAAGCTGATTTCCAGTGCAGCCCTCTGGCTCGACTTTCCCTGGCTTTGGATGAGCACCTGCTTTAGGAGAGCTGTATTTTCATCAGTGGTGTTAGTAGGCCTAAATTGTACTACGCGTTGCAGCAGTGTGACAGCCATAAAGCTTCTCAAACTGGCGCTGAACTTCAGTCTGGGAAAGAAAAACTTCTTGCCAGGCTGCAATTTTGCAACACTGCGCCAATGACAATTGGTGAGCATTGGGCAAACTGCAAAGCCTAAGCTTCCAAATGCTAATGGCCTCACGTCAATCTGAATGATACCTGACACGAAATTAAAAAAGGAAGTTTATAGTGACTTTTGGGACTCCATCTATAACGCAACAGGGATGTGTAAAATTGTGTCAGTTTTAATGCTACAGGGACAAACGTAGTAGTAATGATAAAACATCCATCCATTTTCTTTACCGCTTCCCCTCACTCGGGTCATGGGCGTGCTGGAGCCTACCCCAGCTATCTTCGGGCGGGAGGTGGGTACACCCTGAACCGGTCTCCAGCCAATCGAAGGGCACATTGACACAAACAACCATTCACACTCACATTCACACCTACGGGCCATTTAGAGTCTTCAATCAACCTACCACGCATGTTTTGGGGATGTGGGAGGAAACCGGAGTGCCCGGGGAAAAACCACTCAGGCACAGGGAGAACATGCAAACTCCACACAGGCGGGGCCGGGATTTGATCCCCGGTCCCCAGAACTGTGAGGCAGATGTGCTAACCAGTCGGTCACCGTGCCGATGATAAAACAGGGGTGTGCAAATTAAATACGTCATCGATGTCACTAAGGTCTTCATTTGAGAATTTGTTAAAAACAAAATAGGGACTTTGGAGCCACTCTCTGAATCTGAGTTTTCAGAATGTTAATCAACAAATTTCTGGATCTCATAAATTGAATCAATCTTCTGTGGCCCATGGCACATTTCCACCAGGTTTAGTGGAAATGTGGGTATTTTTGCATTACTTAACAAACACATAAATGCAGCTCATATGGCTTGTTGTGTGGGTGTAACAAAAAAATCAGAAGTAAAAAACTACCACAAGTAGTATGACTTTTGAGCTGAAACTCTGACCACAGAGCCAACCACCATCTTCCTCTTTTGTCAAACCCTCTTATATGTCTTTCAAAGTCTTCTGATTTAGTAATCATTAACTTAGAATTTTATGGCTGCAACACATTCCAAAAAAGCTGGGACAGGTGGCAAAAAAGACTGACAAAGATGAGTAATACTCATCAAACACCTGTTTGGAACATTCCACAGGTGAACAGGCTAATTGGGAACAGGTAGGTGCCATAATTGGGTATAAAAGGAGCTTCCCTGAATTGCTCAGTCATTCACAAGCAAAGATGGGGCGAGGTTCACCTCTTTGTGAACAAGTGCGTGAGAAAATAGTCGAACAGTTTAAGGACAATGTTCCTCAACGCACAATTGCAAGGAATTTAGGGATTTCATCATCTACGGTCCATACTATCATCAAAAGGTTCAGAGAATCTGGAGAATTCACTGCATGTAAGCGGCAAGGCCGAAAACCAACATTGAATGCCCGTGACCTTTGATCCCTCAGGTGGCACTGCATCAAAAACCGACATCAATGTGTAAAGGATATCACCACATGGGCTCAGGAACACTTCAGAAAACCAATGTCAGTAAATACAGTTCGGCGCTACATCCGTAAGTGGAACTTGAACCTCTACTATGCAAAGCAAAAGCCATTTATCAACACCCAGAAACGCCGCCGGCTTCTCTGGACCCGAGCTCATCTAAGATGGACTGATGCAAAGTGGAAAAGTGTTGTGTGGTCCGACGAGTCCACATTTCAAATTGTTTTTGGAAATTGTGGACGTCGTGTCCTCCGGGCCAAAGAGGAAAAGAACCATCCGGACTGTTATGGATGCAAAGTTCAAAAGCCAGCATCTGTGATGGTATGGGGCTGTGTTAGTCCCAAGGGCATGGGTAATTTACACATCTGTGAAGGCACCATTAATGCTGAAAAGTACATACAGGTTTTGGAGAAACATATGCTGCCATCCAAGCAACATCTTTTTCATGGACGCCCCTGCTTATTTCAGCAAGACAATGCCAAACCACATTCTGCACATGTTACAACAGCGTGGCTTCGTAGTAAAAGAGTGCGGGTACTAGACTGGCCTGCCTGCAGTCCAGACCTGTCTCCCATTGAAAATGTGTGGTGCATTATGAAGCGTAAAATACGACAACGGAGACCGGAGCTGAACCTGTACATCAAGCAAGAATGGGAAAGAATTCCACCTACAAAACTTCCAACAATTAGTGTCCTCAGTTCCCAAACATTTATTGAATGTTATTAAAAGAAAAGGTGATGTAACACAGTGCTAAACATGACCCTGTCCCATCTTTTTTGCAACGTGTTGCAGCCATAAAATTCTAAGTTAATGATTATTTGCTAAAAACAATAAGCTGCACAACACTCTTCTTTTCTCAGCTTCCACCACATGGTTCTCTGCCCTGCCTTGGTCTTCTTAATCTTCCTCCCCACCACCAGAGTCATTTTACACACCACCGTCCTATGCTGTCAATCCACACTCTCCTCTACCACTACCTCACAATCAGTAACCTTCAGATTACATCGTCTGCACAAAATGTAATCCACCTTCGTGCTTCTACCTCCGCTCTTGTAGGTCACCCTGTGTTCCTGCCTCTTCTGGAAAAAAGTGTTCCCTTCAGCCATTTCCCTCCTTTTGGCAAAGTCTACCACCATCTTTCCCTCCAAGTTCCTTTCCTGGATGCCGTACTTACCCATCACTTCTACATCACCCCTGTTTCCTTTACCAACATGTCCATTACAATCTGCACCAAGACGGGTGACTTGCCTCTCTGTCTGGGATGCTCAAAACTACTTAATCTAGCTCCTGCCAGAATTTCTCTTTCACTGCTAGGTCACATTCTACCTGTGGGGCATAGCCACTAATAACATTATACATAACACCCTCAATTTCAAGTTTCAGCCTCATCACTCGATCTGATACTCTTTTCACCTCCAAGACATTCTTAGCTAACTCTTCCTTTAAAATAACCCCTACCCCATTTCTCTTCCCATCGACACCATGGTAAAATATTTTAAAATTTAAAATAATTTTAAACTTCTAGCCTTACTGCCTTTCCACCTGGTCTCCCGGACACAGAATATATCAACCTTTCTCCTAATCATCATGTCAACCAACTCCTGAGATTTTCCTGTCATAGTCCCAACATTCAAAGTCCCCACATTCAATTCTAGGCTCTGTGCTCTCCTCTTCTCTTTCTGCATAAGAACCAACTTTCCACCTCTCCTTCGTCTTCGACCCACAGTAGCTGAATTTCCACCGGCGTCCTGCAGATTAACGGTGCCGGGGGCGGACGTTGTTAACCCGGTCCACGCCCGATCCGGTATGGAATTCATTGGATGAACACTCATATTTGTTTGGAAAAGTTTTAAGCTGGATGCCCTTCCTGATGACGCAACCCTCTGCATTTATCTGGGCTTGGGACTGGCCTAAAGTTTGCACTGGCTTGTGCCCCCCATAGGGCTGTATTCCTTTCTGTTTGACCTAACAGCTGAAAAAAAACTGAAAATGAATGAATGAATGAATAATGGTCCTCACTTTCATGTTCATGACTTTTCCATGTTGACAGGAAGCAGATGAAACTCTCTTTGTTCGACGCCAGAGGCTCCAGTCTGTTGGGGGCTTTTCCCTGCTTCTGCTGCACTGTTTGTCCCATGTCGCAACCAAAGACATGAGCAACGATTCCGCCCCTGCCTTTGGAAGACTCTTCTGTAAGGTACAAAGAAATAAGCATCTTGCAAATGAGTCCTGCTTTTCTATTTTTGGCCACGTTTGACTGTTTTGGTGAATAGCTGTGTTAGGACTTTCATTGCATCTCAAAGGTATCACAAAGGTAGACCCCAGTTTTTTTTCCGTGGTGCTTGTTAAATCCATCAGGATCAATTTCAAAACGTTATGGATAATTGGCTTTCTGAAGAAATTTCAGGATGACCCCCAAATTCATTATAACCTTAACAAGTGAGCTTAATTTGACCGTCTCTAAATATTTGAATGGAGGTCCAATTGTTCAGTGTTTCAGTACTTTTTGCACAACTTGCTGTTCTCGAAGAAGGAGCTGAAGGAAAATAAAATCCAGATTATTTGATCCATGAATGGACCAATACATTTCCTGGTTCAATAAGAATTATTATTTGCAGGTAGAGTCCGTCACTTTTTTACCCAAGCTACTATGAGAGGAGATGACACAATGCTGATTAAGCCTATCAGCTCCTCTAACATCTTGCTGGACAGGTCTGGACTGCTGGCAGGCCAGTCTAGTACTTACAGTACACTCTTTTATTACAAAGCCACGCATTTGTAACATGTGCAGAATGTGACTTTGCATTGTCTTGCTGAAATAAGCAAGGGCATCCCTGAAAAAGACATTGCTTGGATGGCAGCATATGATTCTCCAAAACCTGTATATACCTTTCAGCATTAATACTGCCTTCACAAATGTGTAGTTACCCATGCCATGTGCACTAACACACCCTCATACCGTCACAGATGCTGGCTTTGTGCTGATAACAATTCGAAGGGTCCTTTTCCTCTTTGGCCCAGAGGACACGACGTACATGATTTTAAAAAAATAAATAAATTGAAATGTGGACTTATCAGACCAAAGCACACTTTTCCACTTTGTCTCAGTCCATCTCGGTTGAGCTTGGGTCCAGAGAAGCCGTCAGCGTTTCTGTGTGATATTGATATTTGGCTTTTGCTTTGAATGGTACGGTTTTAACTTGCAGTTGTAGATGTAGCGACAAATCCTTTTAACTGACAATGGTTTTATGAAGTGCTCCTGAGCCCATGTGGCTACATTATGTTGCCCGTTTTTAATGCACTGCCTCTTGAAGAATCAACGTTACGCTTACATGCATAGATTTCTCTAGATTCTTTGAATCTTTTGATGATGTTATGGACCATAGAAGATGAAATCCCGAAATTCCTTGCAATTTTAAATTGAGAAATGTTCTTAAACTGTTGGACTATTTGCTCACGCAGTTGTTTACAAAGTGGTGAACCTAGCACCATCCTTGCTTGTGAACAACTGAGTCTTTCGGGGATGCTCCTTTTATACCCAATCATGACACCTGCTTCCAATTAACCTGTTGGCAAATGGTAAACGGTTTTCACCTCTATAGCACTTTTCTACCTTCAAGGTACTCTAAACTCACATTAACACTGTCTCCTCATTCATCTACTGATGACGCAGCAACAGTATCTTGCTCAAGACCTTTGTACAACAATGTTTATAACGTTATTCACACTGCCATACAAACATATGCCATGCAGAATGGAGGGTCCGTGTCCCTTTTATGTTTAGTTTTACTGTGTCACAGTGGAGTTTTTAAGCTTCCGCTGTGGTTTCTTAGTATTATAATTGAAGTTTATTGAGAATCAGAGTTGATCAGTCTAACAGAACAAAGTTTCTAGAGAAACGAAGACAAAAGACAAAGCACTAATTGTAAACAGGATGAGAAAAGTAAATCATTACAACAATGAAGCATGAGATATGAGTGTTGCATGCGGCTGTAGTGCTACACCCTGTGAGGGAAGGACAGGACAAGATAGAACAGGACAAGGATAGGAGAAGAAGCATGCAGGACAAGGGTTGTGAACCTGCCTGTTATAAAAGTTATAAAATTATAAAAGTCTATAGGACAAGAATGTGCGTGAGGGGATACACAAGCAATTTGCATGTTCATAAATTATTTGTCGCAATAAGTGAGTGGCCCCACACCCAGCGAAATAGTCCCATGGGTGTGTCCCTGCGGACACATGTAAGTAAATTGACACCGTTTTGCATACACAAAGACTGACAGAAGTGTCCTGTAATTGCCGTGCCTGCACCGCGTAGGCTGAGGACCCCACCCAATCAATCGAGGGGCGGGATCGGGCCCAGGGGTCCACCCGAGAGCAGCCCGGTGGACGGGACACGTCCCACATCGAGGGACCCAGGGCAGTCCGCCGGCCCTAGCGAGGTGCCCTGACAACTGGCCACCCGGCGGTGGCCGTAGGGACCCATAGCCTCCCCCCCCTGCCAAGCCCCGCATCCCTACCCCCCCCCCCCCCCACCGCCGCACACGCCACCCTCCACACCCAGGAGAGCCAGACGCCCCCGACCTGCAGGGCCCACGATGCAGCAAGTCCCCTTGAGAGTGTCCCTTGTTCGTTGGAAAGGAGGGCGGATAGGGGCACCCGACAAGGGAACGATAAGGGGGCAATATGGGAACTAACCAGTCGGCAGCTAGCGCGAGTAGGTAACTTTACTGTTTACATCTTCACACAGTACTTGTTCTTATCAAACATCATAAACAGATGCTCATGTCCAGCCCGCTGTTATGCATGTACTTGTCGGTGAGATGACAAGAGGCAGTCCGCAAAGCACCTCAACTGGCAAAATTTAGGCGCCTTACGTCGTCATGATAGCAAAAGCTGGGATATATATATCCATCCATTTTCTGAGCCGCTTCTCCTCACAAGGGTCGGGGGCGTGCTGGAGCCTATCCCAGCTGTCATCGGGCAGGAAGCGGGGTACACCCTGAACTGGTTGCCAGCCAATCGCAGGGCACATACAAAGAAACAACCATTCGCACTCACATTCACACCTACGAGCAATTTAGAGTCTCCAATCAATGCATGTTTTTGGGATGTGGGAGGAAACCGGAGTGCCCGGAGAAAACCCACGCAGGCACGGGGAGAACATGCAAACTCCACACAGGCGGGGCCGGGGATTGAACCCTGGTCCTCAGAACTGTGAGGCTGACGCTCTAACCAGACGCTCTAACCAGTATATATATATATATATGTGTGTGTGTGTGTGTGTGTGTGTGTGTGTGTGTGTGTGTGTGTGTGTGTGTGTGTGTGTGTGTGTGTGTGTGTGTGTGTGTGTGTGTGTGTGTGTGTGTATATATATATATATATATATATATATATATATATCTAACCAGACCCTCTAACCAGTCGGCCACCGTGCCGCTATATATATATATATTAGACTTTACACCGATCTTATCGGCTTGATCGGTATCGGCCGATAATGAGCATTTTATGCTGTTCGGCTGATCGGCTTTCATGTCATAATTCGCCGATCTAATCAATGACGTCATTGTTCGGCTCCGAACAAGACATTTAACTCCGTGTCGCCGTCGTGTATGAATCCAAAACCTAGTTAATTTTTAGCCTTGTTGCGTGTCTTGTGCCGTAGTACTGTAACTATCTGACGGCCAATAAAGTTTTTTCAATCTTGTCGGTGAAAAAAACACGTCGCAGGTGTGGGACTATTTTGTGGTGTCTCAGATAAACATCACGTAAGTTATTTGCACTCTGTGCACAACTAAAGTACGTCATGGGAAATGTTATCTAAATGCTTCAACACAACAAATTTGATCGGGCACTTGAAGAATGTACACAAAGTGGAGCATGGCGCGTTCAAGCAACGCAGCGTGGGGAAACCCCCGGGGAACCTCCCCCCCCCCCAACAAAAAAACGCGAACTCTGGACAAGACCCGTCCATATAGCCCGGACAGTGAAAAAGTTAGAGTAAGCATGTCATTAACAGTATTTCTTAAAGTAATTTCATTGCAATAAAGTAATTTAATTACAGTAAGTTAGCACCCATTATTTCTGTCATGTTGTAATGTTTTTTTGACCTAAATTTATGTCAGTCCTCAATTCTTGAATGCCCCCTAGAGGTCAATGATGTATTGACTTTTGTCTAAAATGAGAATACTTTATACTAGAGAATACTTTAAGATACTGAGTATACAGTACAGTAATACAATAAATGAACAAGTCATGTGTGTGTGTGTGTATATATATATATATATATATATATATATATATATATATATATATATATATATATATAAAACATAGATAAAACATTTGATGCTGGCTAAAATGAGGTCTGCTGAGGTGAGATGATGGCTTACATAATATGATCGGTCAAACTCCCAAATTAGTTTGAACTTTGAGGCATAATTTCTAAATTCTACAACTTTTGGTCATGTTAGAACTTGTCAGTAGCTCTCTTGTAACTGTTGTTGTGTGCCACCGTAGGTACTGCAGGCATCTCTTGGGGAGCTATTCCAGGCTAAACTGGCCTTGGATTCCTCAGCACACGAAGCCCATTGGTCGTTTCGAGATGACAAATCCCCTTGGGGTCACTCGAAGTCTTTCAGTCTGCTCGACTGTGGGGATCGCTCTGCTTATCTAACGGAGGCAAGCAGAGCGCCACTCTCTCAACACGTGAGTACAGAAACATGGAAGCCCGTGTCGCCACTTGCTCGCCACATGTGTTAACGCCTCCTTTCTTGTCAAAATGTTTGACACTGTCTGCATTATGTGAGCCACGTAAAAAGTAACAACATTTCTTTGGGGAATAGGACATCGAGGATCTTGGGAGGAAACACAGAGAAACGTCTCTGGTCTCCCAACTCGAAAGAGTTTTAAGAAAAAGAAACACAGCGACAGAAGAAGACCGAAAGCATTCTTTATTGGACAAGGAACCATATTGATTAATTTAAATTGAAGTTGAAACTTAAGGTTGTCATGTGATTTCTCCTAGCCAAGCAATGAAATGTAATGGGAAAAAAAATACATAAAACAATTGTATTGTACTGGTGTATCCTTATTAAAAATATTATTACAATTAAAGTCCCTGTATAGTGATAATAATTACTGTGTCTTGTAAACTTGACATGCCACAGACAAGAGTGTTGTTAACAAACCTGTCAAATCTGAATGATAAAAAAAAATCACCAAGTAAATAAAATAAAGCTTTAATTCCATGAAAAATCATGCCGTTCTCTTTGCTCTCGAACAATGTGGGTGTGTCCGCTGAATGTGTGAAACCACGCCCCACTAAAAAAATGGATGCAACTCAGTCTAGTATTTTCTTACGCCTACACATCCTGAAAATATAACTGCTTAAAGCCTCCCGTGGCTGTAATACTGTATTTATCCCACCCGGGATATACATGTAGGTGGTAGCTACCATCTAGCTCACAAGATAACAGGCTTCCAGAACTCCTCTTGGAGCGGGCGGCAGGCTCGACCACGGTGTGACTTCCTCACTTGGCAATTTAGATAACGACACTGTGCTGTTCTTTAAATTGGGGCATCCAGGAAACATTCTTGTGGTGTAGGCAAAGCTGGCGAGCTAACTGCACGCTGTAGTGGTAAACTGGCCTAGTAATAAGTAACTGACAGTTGCGCCGAATAACCACTGGTCTGAACGAAGGTGCGCAAGTTCTCATACAGTGGAGGGAGGGGAGACTCATACCAGACCCCAAGTGCATTACTGAGCGCCGTTTTAGCCACGCCCAACACAACAGCAATACTAAAATGGTCAAAACCAATTAAATGCTATAGCTCCACAATTCGGTACTATGTAATTGTTAGTCTTTTGTCAGACATTTTCAGCAAATATGTAATCCAATAACAAACAAATCTCTGAATTGCCACAGTCCATCCGTCCATTTTCTGTACCGCTTATCCTCACTATAGTCGCGGGCGTGCTGGAGCCTATCCCAGCTATCTTCGTGTGAGAGGTGGGGTACACCCTGAACTGGTCGCCAGCCAATCGCAGGGCACATAGAAACAAACATTCACACTCACATTCACACCTATGGGCAATTTAGAGTCTTCAATCAACCAACCACACATGTTTTTGGGATGTGGGAGGAAATCGGAATGCCCTGAGAAAACCCACGCAGGTACGGGTAGAACATGCAAACTCCACATAGGCGGGGCCAGGAATTGAACCCCAGTCCTCAGAACTGTGATCCAGATGTGCTAACCAGTTGAACACCGTGCCACCCTTCCCTCAGTCTTTAATGCTAATTTGGACAAAAAATGTCGAAAAAAAGTACTTCTGGGGTTTAAAAAAATTGCATTTCATAAGCCTAATAGCATAATTTCTGAACGTTTTTGCAAAACAACAACAACAAAAAAGACTCCAGTTGCCTCAATTCAGACTTTTCATACTACCAGACCTGGATGACTGAGAATCTACATCGAAATAAGAAAAAAAAAAACTTTAGCAAGCACATAGTTGCTTTTTATTTTTACATTTTTTTTAATATTAAAATCACTTGGGCAATTATACTATTTGGCGAACAGTTTTATTTTAAAACGTTTTTTTCAGTCTTAATCAATATGAGAATCAAACTCAAGAATCCCTCGCTTTTTTTCTTGATCATTTAGCATCAATTGAAATGTTGCGACATGGTATGTGTTTTTTTTTTTTGTGAAATGGTTTATTATGGTCTGAAATCTTTCAGTAAATGCTCAATACAATTTTTGTGTTCAGTGAAAAAGTCAAGTCAAGTTTCTCATTGCAGTTGCTTTAATTTCTTGGAATTCTTCAATTGCATTTTATTCTTTTTTATTGGAATACAAATAAAAAAGTTGCATAAACTTGAACACACACAAAACACTCACAGAGTAAGTTTTAAGTATGTTTCAGAGACAAAAGTCATTGAAGCAAAAGACTTTGTGCACAGACTCATCCATTTAGTGCCTTCCTTTAATGCTTCCTTTCATTGACTTCAATTATTTTGAGAGCGATGAAGATGGAGATGAAAATTAAGCCGCACACCAGCGCCACGATATTAAGGATCTTGGCTTTCCTCGACGCATCTGCAGCTGCGACCGAGTTCCCAGTAGAGTTGGCATTTTGTACCTTCAATTACACAAGAGCTCCAATCAGGGAATTCAGTCATCACTAGGACCAAAGCCTTTTTATTTACGGCAGTGGATTTACAGTTGAAACAACTTGAACAATGTCTCATTTTTGCAGAGTGAGTGAGTAGAGGAAAACAAGGCCTACCTTGGAGGAGAAGACAATAGCTGCAATCCCAATTGGTAGACAACAACATAAAGTGTTGAAAATTGACCACGCCAAATAGGAGGGCGCCACAGAATGGGTCTGTCCTCTCTCCATACTGCCTTGTACTCAGTGCTCAAGTGGCTGCGGAGTGACAGCTGCCACCATTTATATGGAATGGGTGGAGTCCCCGAAGCGGCTTCATTTCACTTTCAAGAGCATCACACTCGTTTGACGCTGGTACATCCTTTTAATTTGTACGTAAAATAAAGCTCCAAATTATTCATAAAACAAGGCTATGAATAATAAAATTCATTGTTATTTGCGGGATAGATGTATTTTGACAAAAGACTGTAAGAGCTTTTGCAAAGAAGTTAGACATTAACCGTCCTGTTATGTTTGTTTCCCTTGTAAATGTAATCCACTTTGTTTAATAAAAAAATATAATAATGTAAATTCATTTTTTTAAGAAAGAAAGGGAAATTTTGAGTCACAACATAACAGGTGAGTTACTTAAAAAAATAAATAGAATTACACTTACATTTTTCAACATTTGCAGAAACTACAACAACTCTCTCAATAAATCCATGTTCAAAGGACTCATATTTGTGTTTCTCACATTTCTGCACGAATAGCTTACTCTATGGCACCATTTAAAAGAAAGCGGCTGTAAGATACTAATAAAAATCAGTGTCGGCGCCAGAGTGCGTCCGATGGGCTTTCGGTTGGCGTGTGGGAGGGGGCACATTTTAACGCTTAGAAAATGCACATCATGTAATTCTCTTTGTTTTATGTTTACTTTGACACTTCAGATTGGTGTGGTATTAAACAGCTTGAAGCCTCTTTTTTGAAGGATTGTTCACTGTTTGTCAAAGTGCTGCTTATTGGGAAGTGAATTGAGTTGGGTTCACTGCCACCTTACAGCGCACATATCTCAAGTTTGCACTCACAATTCAAAGCAACAAATTAGTCGAATGACAAAAAACAAATAAGTGTCTCGTATCTCAAGACTCCACTGTAAAAACTATTGCATGTACGGTGGAATAGTGGTTAGCACATCTGGCTCATAGTTGAGAGGTTCTGGTTTGAATTTTGGCCCAGGCCATTCTGTGTAGTTTGCGTGACTTTTTTACGGGTACTCTGGCTTTGTCCTATATTCCAAGGACATGGATTTTAGGTTCATTGAAGATTAAAATTGTCAATAGTTCAGACTAATGCACATACAGTAGAACATATGCCTCTGGGTTCGATCCTGCCACGTGCTTGGCTGGGTTTTCTGCGAGTACTCCAGCTTCCTCCCACATTCCAGAAACTTGCATGTTAGATTCAAGACTTTAAATTTTCCATAGGTGTTAATGTGACTGTGAATATTGTATTTGTTCATATGTGTCCTGCGATAAGCTGGCAACTAGTCCAGTGTCTACCCCCCTGGCCGCATCTCGCTTCAAGTTAGCTGCAATTGGCTCCAGCTCACCCTAACAAGGACAAGCGCTATTGAAAATGGATGGATGGTTTCTAACACGCAGAATTACATTCCGTTCATACAACTTTCTGGTTTCTCAGTACAATATTAACAGTACAATCGATCAACTCCGCTATTATATACTCTATGTTATACCTTATACAGCAGGGTTCACCAACCTTTTTGAAACTGAGAGCTACTTCTATACTGTACATACAGTATATACAGTCATCCCTTGCCATATCACGTTGCACTTTTTGCTGTGTCGTGGATTTTTAAATCGTGCAAATCAAATTTTATATCGCAGATTTTCGCTATTGACGAAGTATCTTGTTCATATTGCAAGAAATATATCACGGTTTGGTTTTTGCGGTCCCGGTATATCAAATCTTTTTTGTGTTATTACAGTTGCTGATATTTTTTAAAATAATTTTTATACAATATTTTGTGTTATCCATTGCTCTTGCTCTCTCTCAATATCCATCAATTAATTCATCCCTTTCTTTTGCTAATCCGGGGTCGGGTCGCGGGAGCAGCAGTTTAAGCAGGGAAGCCCAGACTTCCCTCTCCCCAGCCACTTCGTCCAGCTCTTCTGGGGGATCCCAAGGCGTTCCCAGGCCAACCAGAAGACGTAATCTCTCCAGCGTGTCCTGGGTCGTCCTCCTCCCAGTGGGACGTGTGAGGAACACCTCACCAGATGCCCAGCCACCTCATCTGGCTTCTCACCCTATCTGTATGGGAGAGTCTGTACTGCCAGCGGCGGAAACTCATTTCGGCCGCTTGTATCTGCGATCTTTTTCTTTCGGTCACGACCCTCAGCTCATGACCATAGGTGAGGGTAGGAACGGAAATTGACCGATAAATCAAGAGCTTCGGCTTTCAGCTCAGCTCTTGATTCACCACGTCTGACCGATACAGAGCCCAGTCTCTCGGTAATATATGTTTGTATTGTTTTCAAAGTGTTCTTAGCCGCTGGTGCACTTTCAATTGCTTTTTTGAACAAACTATCATAAAACAAACACTTAACAAGTACATTTATTCCAGATCTGCAGATGGCCACAACTCACGCCGAGTACCTCAACACACAAAATGGCGAACGGGTTACCTGGTTAACAGCCATCCAACACTACACTGTCATTCGGTGACTCTCATGTCTCTCAACTGACCATGCCAGGTCCTGCTGGAAGATGAAATCTGCATCTCCATACAGATCCTACGCAGAAGGAATCATGAAGTCCCCTAAAACATTCTGGTAAACTGTTGCGGTGACCTTGGATTTAAGAAAGCAGAGTTTACCAACACCTGCACTGGACATTGCACCCCAAATAATGATTAACTGTGGATATATTTCACTGGACCTCAAGCAGCTTGGGTTGTGTTCTTCCCCCATCTTTTTCCAAACCCGTGGCCCTTGAGTCCCAAATGAAAGGCACACTTTACTTTCATTGGAAAAGAGGATCTTGGACCACTGGCCAACAGTCCAGTCCTTCTTCTCCTTGGCCCAGTTGAGACGCTTCGTACGCTGGCTCAGACTCAGAAGTGACTGGGGGAGCATCTTTGGAGATAACCCCACAGAAATGACTCAGAGCCTCGGTTGTATTGATTCTGTGGAAAGGCAGATAAAGAGCAAGCGGAGCATTTAATCAATGAAAGGAGCTGCTGTCCTCTGAGACGTAACTCTGTGGCGTCCACAGCCATTGCAGAGTGACCACGGAAAAATGAGACATCACTGAAATAAATAGCAGCTTTTGTTAACTTTCTTTTGCTCCTCCCAAAATTCTTCTTTCACACACAACCATATACTGTACATAGCAGCCAGACTACAGGAAGTCTTCAGGTTACATAACATCCTTGTGCTTGTTGAGTATCTCTTGACCTCTCAAGTCATGCTTGTGGAAAAATATCAGCCTTGCTATTCAAAGACTTTTAAAGCCTGCCACTATGGAATGTGTTTGAGGGAAGAGCAATGAGGTGTGTAAACAGCAATTAAATTGAACGGTGCAATTCACGACAAAGTCGTGGAAAAGCTGCCCTAGGATACCTAGTGTTGCACCCCCCCTGGGAGGATGAGTTAATCCTCATTGGCACTGTCAAATGAGGGCAAATGAGAGCGATGATGACTTCCAAGCTCCACTTCTTTTTTTCAAGACACTTTATATGAGTCGTTAACAATAAATACAGAAGTTATCACTGGTTGTAATGGTAACAACAGTTACACATCTGATAACATTGTGTTTAATGTCCGTTTTCAACTTCCCATATCTTGAATTTACAATGCCACAATAATAGTAAACCACTGTTCCTGACAAGAAAACAATGTACTTTCCCATTTCGCTAACAGTACAAGTTTAATAACTTTTAAAGATATCAGCAATAATGTACAAAGGTTTCAGGGCAGCTTCATTGTTTTCTGACCTTTTCTACAGCAGACACGGAGACAGTAAAAGCCGTAACTAGGACACTTACAGTTGTCAACATTATCATCTACAAAACTGGAAAGAGGAATTTATTTTCAGAATTTGAGTCACCCAGTAGTATGGCGCTGTCACTAGCGAATCGTTTTAAGAATAGATTCCCCTATTGATTATTGATCCAAAAATCAAGAAAAATCACCTCCCCTACTATTACTGAGAATTTTTTGTTTGTTTTCACTACTAACATGCATTTTATTCTCAGTTATGAGGGATAGACTTGTATCCTCAAACTGCATATGACTGAGTGTATGGTATGAATTTGGTGTATGGGGGGGGGGGGGGGGACTCAAGTCCATAGCAGTGATTTTGAGCTGGGCTCCGTTGCCCTGTGTGGAGTTTGCATGTTCCTCCCGTGCTTGCCTGGGGTTTCTGCGGGTACTCCAGCTTGCACCCACATTCCAAAAACATGCATGTTAGTTTCATTATCTATTTCCGCCCAGCGATTGGCTGGCGACCTTTTCAGGTTGTACCCTGTCTCTCACCCAAAGTCAGCTGGAATAGAATCCATTTCACCTGAATGAGGACAAGAGCTATAGAAAATGGATGGGTGGATGAGTCACTATATTAAGTCTTAATGAAACTTTCCCCCCACCGTGGAGTCATAATGGTTAATTTCTGGTTCATCCTGATTTCGCAAACTGTACATACCATTCTCAGATTTACTGACAGGAAGTGGTGGGCCAGACCTCAAAGCCCACAACTTTCCCACAACAGGAACACTAAAGTTCACTTTAAAAAGTCCCTGATCAAATTCAAACTTCATATTTGACTGAACAAGGAGAAATGCAGCAGCTTAATGTACAATCATGTGGGACAATACCCGTAACAGAAGTAGAAGTAGTAGTAGAAGTAAAAGTAAATTTCGACTTTAACGTTGAAATCCGACTTATGCGGAAATTCGTGTTACGTCGCCAGCGTAGGAACTGAACTCGTTCGTAAATTGAGGACTTCCTGTATGCTGAAAAGGAAATATAACTTAGACATCAGCTGTGGTTTCTTTTCATCCATACAGTATTAGCAATTTTAGGTGACAGTAAAGGGAAGTAAGTATTTTTTTAAAATGCACTTGATTTTATTAAAACTCATTAAGCTTTGTTCCTAATAAAAAGGTTTCACACACATTACCTGTCTGTCCTCGTCTCTTACCACTGGTTTGTGAAACATAATATACTGTGTCGTGCAGTCAAAGTGTGGTACTTGCTGCCTAAGTACAGTTCAGTTGTAATTGAACATTTTAGTACAATACATTTGCATTTAATCATTAATAACAGTTTGTTTTTAAAATATTTAGGGACGTTTTTTTTTTACTTTTATGTGCAGTACATTTGAATAGAGTCATTGGGCAGCCGTGTACCAATGGTTAAGATCATTGCCTGCCACTGTGGGGGACCTTGGTTCAAGACCCCGACTGGACCATCCACCAACATCCCCTGGGCTCACGGTTGTGGTGTCCTTGAGCAAGACACTGATACCCTGAAATGCTCCCCGGGCGGTTCAGCGGCCCCCTGCTCCAGTGTGTTCCACTAACATGTGTATGTGTTCACTATGATGGATAAAATACAGAGAACAAATTTCATGTGCATGCATGCATGTTCATGACAGTAAAGGTGATTCTTCTTCTTATTTAAGTGCAGTTTTTATTGTCTTATATTTAAGTGCCGTGCTAATTTTCAAACTGTATCATTTTGCAGTGGCATACAATAGTATTAAATGTATATCTTTAAGAATAAAACCTCTGTCTCGGTTAATGAGTACTTGGGCCTAATACACTATTGTATTCTGATGTTAATCATAATGTTGGTACTTCATCTTTTTTTTTTTTTAATTTATTTTAGGTAGTAGACCCTGGTATAGTGTACAGTAGTACTGTATGATAATATTTAAACAAACACTGGGGGGCAGTGTTGATCAAAAGATGTGAACAATGACAAGGTATGCGTTTAAATATATATTTAACCAACCACACACTTTCAAAGTCAACACTGCGTGTGATCTACATCTTGGTAATCATTTGAAGTGCAAGTTAGAGCTAGTTGAGAATAATTCGAGAAGAATTAAGAACGAGTAAGAACTGTTGAAAATAATTCCTACAAGGAATCAGGAAGTAAAATGTGTATTAAAGTACAAATATATATATATATATATAATGCAGCCCTATGGGGGGCACAAGTCAGTGCAAACTGTAGGCCGGTCCCAAGCCCGGATAAATGCAGAGGGTTGCGTCAGGAAGGGCATCCGGCTTAAAACCTTGCCAAACAAATATGAGCGTTCATCCAAAGAATTCCATACCGGATCTCTCATGGAAAAGGATGACGCGCTGTGGCGACCCCTAACGGGACAAGCCGAAAGGAAAAGAAGAAGAAGAAGATATATATATATATATATATATATATATATATATATATATATATATATATATATATATATATACACACACACACACACACACACACACACGCACACACACGCGAGGATATATGGAATGGATATGGATGGCATTTGATTTGAGAATGTTTTACGAAAAGCCTCGTCGTTATAAATCAGCACAAAGTCATTTTCGAACTTTAATTTTACGTGAACAGCGTCAACTATGTACGGATATAGAGGAATTTATAATTATCTTTGAAGGCATGTCGTCGTCATGGTAACCCAGAGTGTTTACAGCACAACGCGGTTGGTCACAACTCGCCACGAATCGATGCTGGCGTCACATTAAAAACACACAAGGTGGGATTTTATCACCCCACTCACAAGAAATTGACAGCGTTAATGTGAAAATAATATATTTTTTAAAAAGTTCGTTAACGTGAAAAGGTTCCCTGTGTGATCTACGTCACTTATTCTTTAAAATACAAGAGAAGCCAAACAATAAACATGGACTCAGCCGAAGACTTGGACGTTTTCTTGAAGAATATCGACGATATAAGTAAGTATCCACAATATGTGGTCATCTAATTCCGACAATTGTGGCAGTCAAAAAGAATAAGTAATAGCAGAATTGAAGTTTTGGCTGAAGTTAGCTACACTTGCGTACTGCCTGCCAATCTCAATCGCTCTGTAAATATTGTGCTGTAGCTGTGTATAGTTTTAATTTTGTGTGCTATTTTAATCTGTATGACAACATTACTAGTAACTAGTTTCTTATAGTATAAATATATTATACGATATTTAATAGGAGTTTTTTTCTTTTTTCTTTTTTATTCAGGCAAGCTTGTGAAAGACCTAAACTCACCAGATGTGGAAGTCCAGCAGGAAGCTATGAAGAAAGCAGATAGCAAAATTGCTGCCTTGAATGGATCCTGTAGGACAAAAGTCAACAAGACCACAATCAACACAAGCCTACCACCCAAGACTCCTGTGGTAAAAATATTGTCACTGTTCACACGTAAACAACATTTCCCCTTTTAAAAATCTATACATTGTCAAGAATATCTTTAAAATTCATTTTCATGTTTTGCAGAATGCACAGACTGAAAGTGCAGGTAAGGCCCAAAGAAAAGAAATGTTGCACTTGATGTCCCATGTAATGAAGGGCAACAGATTCTTTCTTTTTCTTTTTATTGTTGACTGTTTATGCCACCGGGGGCCCTACGTCGGAGACATAAATGCCGATAGAAGTGTTTTTCTTTTTATGGCCAGAGAATTTCATGAGGTTTATGGAGAGGGATGCGGAAGACAGGAGGAAGAAGAGGCTCGCTCAAGAGGAAAAGGCCACTGGTGTGTTTGTTCCCTGCCACTTCAATCTGCTGTCGGGAGGTGGACAGGTTGCTGTACCGTCTGTGGGGCCAGCTGTATTTCCTGTTTAATGTTGTATGCTTTCTGTCCGCACAGCGTTTAAGGACAAAGGGAATCAAGCCTATGCCCGAGGAGATTATGAGACTGCTGTGAAATATTACAGTGAAGGCTTGGCTGAATTACGTGACATGCAGCAGTTGTATACCAACAGAGCACAAGTGAATACTTTTATAAACCCTTTAAATTTTGTGTGATGGTAAAAAAAAAAAAAAAAAATGAAATGACATAATAACCTGCAAAATGACCGCCTTTTTTTCATTGCTTACCCTGTAAGAATACCTTCATATTTCAGATATTGTTGGAACCTGGTACAGATTTCCAAGTACAAAATTAAATAATACATAAGTACATACTCATTGGACACTTCATGGGGTAGTCCTCCACAATTGAATGAAATTTAATACAGTGCCTGCTTTATATTATATATACACCGTACAGTGTTCCCTTGCTATATTGCTGGTTACCTATTGCATATCATGGGATTTTGAGTGTATGATGTAAACAAATAAAAAAAAAAATCGGTGGTAAAGTATAATTATTTCAATATTATAAATATAATAATATAAGTGATTATTATTTATTATTTGGCTATTAATTGAGGCATTGTGTCAACAATGGTAACAATGGAATTGTTGGTTCTTGTATTACTCATATAAGATTGTGAGGGTATAACAAATGTTACATTAGGTAGTTGTAATTTCATCTTTATATTGTGATGTCAGATGTATTTTTGACAAACATGTCCTACCGGTCTTAATGTTTGCATCTCCATAGGCTTACATCATTCTGGAGAAGTATGAGGAGGCCATCAGTGACTGTGAATGGGCTTTGAAGGTAAGGTCCTGCTGGATGTTGTCATTTGCAGCTCATTTGTCATACAATGCCACCCTTTGGTCAGCTGGAGCTGTCGTATAAAAACAATGAGGGCTGTTGGGAAAAGTATTGATAATCAAGCTGATTTTACTGCCATCATTTTGTATTACAAAATTATTTTAAAGTAGAAGTGGAAGCTTGCCAAAGACTGAAGGAAATTTTAATGTTTCTTGTTGGCTACCTCAGTGTTCATGTGGGCATCAGCCCTGCACTATTTCTGTTGGGACACACAAGGATGAAGTAGAGTCGGTCTTCCATTTTGCTGCTGTGCGAGCTTTCACTGTTCTTGGAAGACTTTCAACAACTTTCTAGTTATAAGACTTTAGAGTGTGGTCAGTACTTCCACACCAAAACTCATCCTTGGCATAAGGGGTGCTAGTGGTACGTAGGCTCCCTCTAGTGGTACGTGAAAGAGTCCCAGAATTAAATGTTCAAACTGTATCATCTTACAGTTCAGTACATTTTAAGGTACTGTTCACTTGTATTTAACTGTCACATTAAATCTTTTAGAACTGTTGGTTTTCAAATATTTATTTAGTTGCAATTTTTTTTCCCATCTATATTTTAATTACTCTTTTTTGATGTTTTTCATTTTCGTGTCAATGCAGTATCAAGGTTCAAACAGCAGAAAGTTGCACTGGCGTACAAATGACTTACTATTAGATATTTTAAAGAATAAAGCCTCTGCCTTGTTTTTGATTAAAAAAATGTAGCATTAGCATTTTTCCCAAAAACTGACCTGACAGTAGAATATCACTCTCATTATCTTTTGAAAAATCATCTCTCGATTGCCTGATCTAATGCCTCTAATTTAATTTTGATTATAATTTTCACAAATTATCACAGACTGGTAGAGACAGAAGACGGGACCAAATAGTCTGTCAATCATTTGCACACACGGGTACACACTGCACCCTCGCTGTCTGTACACCCAGCAGCAGTCTTGCGCGTGGCTTTAGTCCGAGATGCTGTGAAGTGAGGCTACATTCAAATCTTGCTATCAGTTTGAAAACTGCATGTTGTCCCTTTAGGCCTTCTATGCAACTGTATTTTATTGTTGGTCATGATGATGGTAGTAGTGTTTTATTAGGTTGTACTCGGTGTAAAAAGTTGAAGAACCAATGAATTAGGTTATGTTAAAGCGAAAAAAGATCGTTACCTTCGTTAGATGCAATCTGTGTTGTCTCAAAATATATATTTTTTGTATATTAGCATTATCATTTTAACTGAAAATAAAAGGCATCCGTATGTTACAAGCAATGTAAAAATCGATTAACTGCTGCTGTTTTGCTTGATCTACTCATTAGCATCAGGGATTTTGTACTTAAGAGGGGAATGCACTACTTTTATTTTAAAGTTGGCACGGGATTAAAGTTGTGTCTACGTCGACCAGTCACTGATGATGTAATTGATATTTTTTTTGAGTACAGCATGATAATTAAAAAAATAATAATAACAGGAAGAGGGGGAAAAAAGAATGATTTTCAATGAGCTATATTCACAAACAATGGACAGCTCATACTAAGAATTTACACAAAATAGCAAATTCATCAACATCAAGTAGCATCTCAACTGTTACATTTGACATAAAATGCACAATAGATTTATGCTTTGCTTTTATAAAGTACAATAATATAGAGTGCTATTTTTCTTAATAAAAACACCTTTTTTCAGGAGGCTGTAATGGTTTCCAGTCATTTCAATGGGAAAATATGATTTGTGTTTTAAGTAACAAGCATGGTCATGGAACAAATTAAACTCGTATCTCAAGGCTCCACTGTATGTTAATTTTGATGAGTGTAGAAGTTGGGAAACGGGTGTAAAATAGGCAACGCCTCATATCTCACTGTATCAAAATGGAAGATATCTGTGTGGCGTGCCCTTACTAATACTGTACTTTTCCTTTTGTATCAGTGTAATGAGAACTGCATAAAGGCCTACCTTCACATGGGAAAGGCGTACCTTGGGTTGAAGAAGTATAGTGAGGTGAGTATAAGTAGCGCTCATTATATCTAATCATATTGCTTTTGCGCAACCACGGCATGCTCAGCATCTCATCTACAACCCCAATTCCAATGAAGTTGGGATGTTGTTTTAAACATGAATAAAAACAGAATACAATGATTTGCAAATCATTTTCAACCTATATTTAACTGAATACACTACAAAGACAATATATTTAATGTTCAAACTGAACATTAACTTTGAATTTAATGGCTGCAACACATTCCAAAAAAGCTGGGACAGGTGGCAAAAAAGACTGCGAAGGTTGAGAAATGCTCATCAAACACCTGTTTGGAACATCCCACAGGTGAACAAACTAATTGGGAACAGGTGGGTGCCATGATTGGGTATAAAAAGAGCTTCCCTGAATTGCTCAGTCATTCACATGCAAAGATGGGGCGAGGGTCACTTCTTTCTGAACAAGTGCGTGAGAAAATAGTCGAACAGTTTAAGGACAATGTTCCTCAACGTACAATTGCAAGGAATTTAGGGATTTCATCATCTACGCGCCATAATATCATCAAAAGGTTCAGAGAATCTGGAGAAATCACTGCATGTAAGCGGCAAGGCCGAAAACCAACATTGAATTCCTCAGGCGGCACTGCATCAAAAAACGACATCAATGTGTAAAGGATATCACCTCAGGAACACTTAAAAAAACAATGTCAGTAAATACAGTTCGGCGCTACATCCGTAAGTGCAACTTGAAACTCTACTATGCAAAGCAAAAGCCATTTATCAACAACAAAAACGGCGTCGGCTTCTCTGGGCCCGAGCTCATCTAAGATGGACTGACGCAAAGTGGAAAAGTGTTCTGTGGTCCGACGAGTCCACATTTCAAATTGTTTTTGGAAACTGTGGACGTCGTGTCCTCTGGGCCAAAGAGGAAAAAAAACATCCGGACTGTTATGGACACAAAGTTCAAAAGCCAGCATCTGCGATGGTATGGGGCTGTGTTAGTGCCAATGGCATGGGTAACTTACACATATGTGAAGGCACCATGTATGCTGAAAGGTACATACAGGTTTTGGAGAAACATATGCTGCCATCCAAGCAATGTCTTTTTCATGGACGCGCCCCTGCTTATTTCAGCAAGACAACGCCAAACCACATTCTGCACGTTTTACAACAGCGCGGCTTCATAGTAAAAGAGTGCGGGTACTAGACTGGCCTGCCTGCAGTCCAGACCTGTCTCCCATTGATAATGCGTGGCGCATTATGAAGCGTAAAATACAACAACGGAGACCCCGGACTGTTGAACAGCTGAAGCTGTACATCAAGCAAGAATGGGAAAAAATTCCACCTACAAAGCTTCAACAATTAGTGTCCTCAGTGCCCAAATGTTTATTGAATGATGTAAACATGACCCTGTCCCAGCTTTTTTGGAACTTGTTGCAGCCATAAAATTCCAAGGTAATGAATATTTGCTCAAAACGATAAAGTTTATCAGTTTGAACATTAAATATCTTGTCTTTGTAGTGTATTCAATTAAATATAGGTTGACCATGATTTGCAAATCATTGTATTCTGTTTTTATTTATGTTTAACACAACGTCCCGACTTCATTGAAATTGGGGTTGTATAATTATGATGGACACACGTTTCATGATGACAGTTTTATACTTTGCCAGCAAGACAGTAGCAAGTTAAAAGGATTTCAAGGCTTTGAATGCTTTCGAGTAAGCTGTCTAACTTAATGTCCATCCATATGAAAGTGTTGATTTTTCTTCAGCCTTCATGTGAAAACTTATTGGATCTTTCCTTTCATCACTGAAAGCAGAAACAGTGATCCATATTTCTGTATCGGTAACATATTTATGAAGGCACTGTGGAGCTGTTCAAACAATATCGTTTGAAAGTGAAGTTATTTTTGAATATTAAGAGATGTGAGGATGGGAAAGGTTGGAAATTAATAATGCAAAAAAGTACTTGAAAACCTCATTAAACATTGCAAAAACATTTCATTGATTTTTGACTCCTCACTTTTTCTGGATAAAGCCTTTCATGGCATTCTTTGACATTGCGGTAGACAATAAGATCATAATTTTGTGAGTGTAGATGCACACTGAAAATAATCACATTATTTTTCCGATGTGCATAAGACAAATGCTTCTCCTTATTTATTTATTCATTTATTAATTTTATTGTTTTTATCAGTCCAGGACGTGCTTTGAAAAGATAGCTCAACTTCAACCCCAGATGGAGAAGATGGCCAAAGGTAAAGGATGAGTCATGTCCCATTGCTCTTCTTAAGCTGATTTTGACCAGAATTCATTTTTTTGCAAAGAAATGCTTTAAATTACATTTATGAATGAATGTTTGGGAGTTACAGCATTATTATCAGTAGCCTAAAGAATAAAACAAAACTGTTAATTTTACCTACCTATAAATAGAAAAATCTGAGAAACTAGTTATTATGTAGTGGTCTTTCTTTCTTTCTTTCTTTCTTTCTTTCTTTCTTTCCAAAGCAGTATTTTGACTGCTGTTAGTTGACGAAAATGTTAACCTTAAGAAATCAAATTAAAAGATTCAGTGATTTTTATTGTCAATCCTACATATGTCCAGCACATACAGAGAATCGGAATGCAGTTTCTCTCTTTCTCTAGTAACAAGTAACTATATTATACTCTATATACTAATAATAAATTCTATATAAAAAATTTAAAGGAGAAATACGTTATGTAGACAGTGCATTTGTTCTGTATTTTTTAGCTTATATAGTACAGGTACTGCGGATATGGCGTGTAGTGCAATGTATTAGCAGCATATCTGCAGTTAAAGATAGACGGATATGCAAAATACATGAGTTGTGCAAATAGAAATAACAGCTGATGTAGAATATTGTGTGTGTTCTTGTCCAACATCGAACATCGATACCTTGTGTTGGCGATGATAGATGTGTTGTTGTGGTATGTTAGTTGTAGTTCTGCTTTGCAGCAGACACATTGAACTTTGTCTTCTTTTTTAACTGTGAAATTATTACAAACTTTCAACATTGTCTTCTGTACACTCTCTCCTCCTTGCTCACCGCCATTGCACAAATTCATTTTTATCCAGAGTGGTGGCTAAGTCTGCAGTAATAACATTAGTCCATGTGGAAAAATTATTACTGCGAAGCTTCGAGGCAGAGATTGTTTTTTGTAATCAAATTATTCAAGTTATCCGATTAATCGTTACAATCTTACTGCTCACCCTCTCCACAGCAGCAATGGTCCGTTTTCCCTACATTGAGGAAGAGATCGTTGTTTTTACACCACTGCACCTTTAGGCTAGCCTCCTTCCTGTAGTTGGCTCATCATTATTGGTAATGAGGCCCACCACCGTCATGTTGTCCATGAAGTTTATAATGTTATTGGTGCTGTAGTTTACAACCTTTGTAGGTTAGAACCATAAAGAGCAGCAGGCTGAGCATGGGCTATTGTGGGGCCCCTGTGCTCAGCGTGATGGTCCTGGAGGAGCTGCTGCCGACTCACACGCTAGTTTTTAGAATCCAGGTGGGTGAGAATTGGATGAAGAGCAGCAGAGGTGGCAACCTGTGTGGACCTGTTTGACTTGTATGGCAACTAAAAGGAAGGAAGAATAAGCTCCAATAAGATGCAATTAAAGAGTAAATGAAATTAAATTCAATCTTTGCAAAGATAACTTCAAATGGCACTCAGTAGAGCACAGGCCATTCTTAAAGGGACAATATGCAAGTTTTCAAACTGCTAGCAATATTTGAATGTAGCCTCATTTCAAGCAACAGTATATATGGAAAAATAATTTAAAGAAACAAATATTCTTAAAATCTGTGTAATCGCCACATAAAGACAAGAGGGCTTTGTGAGGATATAACTCTTGCATTCCTGTAACACAGAATACCTGACCAGGATGGAGCTGGATGAGAAAAAGGAGAGTCAAGAATTCAATGCAAGGCAAGATTTTGACAAGGGAGTGGAGAAGGCCAAACTAATCCCTCAGCTTTTGGAGAAGCTGACAGAGCCTGGGCAGATGCTTCTCTACTACTGCGGAATATTGGAGATTCTCTCCCAAGCAATGACCGACTGTGAGTGTTCGTTTTAAAAAAATAAATTTCGGGCTGGGTGGGGCAGCCTTCTTTGTCTGCGGTTGTCCAGCCTGATGGAGCCATACCTCTTAATCACTCACTTAGCACACACTCATGCCACTCACTGTATATATTTTTCTCACTAGTCAAATCTGGGCACATATACATATCCAAGGGTTCCTGGGCGACTGGTATGGGGTCAGGAAGGTGTGGGTGTCGGACCGGGTTTCAGCACGTCTGTGCTTTTTCCCGGTCTGTGCGCCCTGCCCCTCCGCCCTGCCTGCCCCCCTGGATTTTAAATGCATCAAACACATTCATCCCCACGTTTTAATGGACCACATACACCCATCTCTGGGGGACGGTGGGTCTTGGGTGGGGGGTGGGGGGGATTTGGCTGTTAGGCAGCAGTGCCTGGCAGCCCTGCCCCCCTCGGCTCACTGACCTCAACAGATTTTAATGCACCACACCACTCGGGGGGGGCACAGGTACACGGGGTAGGGCCAATGACTGCCAGTCGGGGACCTGTCAGTCATAGTAACGGGATGAGGTGGGTTCCCACTCAGCTTCATGGCGGTGCTTCTGAGGCCGGGCCCCCCTGGGCTGGATGACTGCTTGGCGTTGGGGCTCCCCTCTTATGAACCGCGGCTGCTCCCTGGGTTCCCCCCCTTATCGTTCCCTTGTTGGGTGCCTCTATCCTCTAGGTTGAGGGGGGGTGTCTTGCTCTCCTGGGGGTGGGGGGTGGGGATGGCATTGGGTCCCTTCGGCCTCCACCGGGTGGCCTGTTGTAATTGTAATCATCAGCCTTTTTAGGGGGCTGATGATTACAATGCATGACAGGTGTGTCACCGATGTCAACGCCCACATTCGCTCATCCAGACACTGCAACACAAAGAAAAACAACTTGAAACACAGGGTCATGACACAATTTGTCCAGGCAATAACTCATCAACTCTTAATCGATGTAACAAACGATATTATAAATAACTAAAAATTATTTTCCTTTGTACTGGCTAATGTTTCTCATCCAATATTAATTTTTCTTCATTCTGATGACTGCCTAGTGATATATTACCTGTCTCACGGTGCCATTCAGTAGAAAAGGGCAAGACTTACATATCTCACCACTGAAAGTATCTCATCAAGGTTGACTTTACTGTATGTACTGTATAATAATGGCTCGACTCCTCGGTTTAATTTTCTGTGTAATGCACCTCATTGTTAGCGAGGAATCACACCATTGTTCCTAAAATCTCACTCTTTTCCCTCATGTTCTTCGCGGCCAACAAGGTAAATGCAACTAAAGTCGAGAGCTGCCATGTCCTCTCACCCCTCTATAGCTGCCATATACATACTGTCATGAAATATGGCACTCTGTCATTTCATGTCATTTACTGCTTTCTCCCTAACAGGCAGCGGACAGACACTTTTCAGGCTGCACAATGGCTTCAGTATCATCGATAGCAATGACACAACAAGGAGGTAAGGAGACTGGAGGGAGAGTTCACTGTCAGCTCTCAGCAGAGCTTTGACAGATGGAGCAGCAGATAGGCACATTCGCAGACAATGATGGCCAAGTGTAGCAAGAGCTCTTCCTGACCTGACTTCGCTCCTGTTGTGTGACAAAGAGGACAAGATTATAATCAGGAGATTGTAATAAGTTAAATGAGTTGGTTTTTTTTCATCTTTTCTCTCAGAAACTGCTAATCTTGACTCCCTCAGGTCATGTCAGTAAGGTTATTAATTACCGTAATTTCACGTGTATAACGCGCACCCAAGTATAATACGCACCCCCAAAGTTGACCTAAAAATTCTGGAAAACCCTTCAACCTATGTATCATGATATGAGGAGATTGTAATAAGTTAAATGAGGTGGGTTTTTTTTCATCTTTTCTCTCAGAAACTGCAAATCTTGACCCCCTCAGGTCATGTCAGTAAGGTTATTAATTACCGTAATTTCTCGTGTATAACGCGCACCCAAGTATAATACGCACCCCCAAAGTTGACCTAAAAATTCTGGAAAACCCTTCAACCTATGTATCATGCATTTTTACAATGCATGATTTTGCTTCTACCCATATGATCAAAACAGGAAGTATTATCTGTATTTTGTTAGTTTTTTCAAATAATTATTCTGAAGCTAAGCACTTTATTTTAACAAGTAATTTTTATTTAGTTGCTCTTATTTTGAAATTCACAGCCCTACTTTTATTTAATAAATAAGAAAACACACAGTTGTGCTCATATGTTTGATTACCCAGGCAGAATTTGAAGGATGGGTACAATTCTTTAAAGAAAACATGAAGGGCCAGGCAAAACACATTTAATTCTATTTTAATGAGATTCAAATTAAACTGTCAAGCATTTCAGAAAAGCATTATCATTTAACATAACCATAAAGAAATTAATGATGGTTGTTGTTCAGTCATTAGTCATATTTAAGAAAACAATGTTTCACAAATTCAGCATGGGTATGTAAACCTATGAGCACAATTCTACATATATGCATTCATATGTAGCTCTGTCCTATTGGAATGAAAGTGGTGGCTACAACGTTTTTATCACCTCCTGGTGGCGGTGACATATTGGAATGAAATTGTACAGCTTTTTCATAACCTTTAGATGGCGGCATACATTTATAAAATGTGAAAGTTTTTTTCATTTTCCCCTGTACCTATGTATAATGCGTACTATTGACTTGACAATTCTTTGGGGGAAATTGCATATTATACACGAGAAATTACGGTAACTTGTCGGATCCTCATCCATTGTTAGCACTGCCATTATAAAAGTGGGAACACTGAGTGTCAGGGAGATCCAACTAGAAATTGGTAAAAATAGATAATATGGAAACTGTTGAATATCTCGTATAACTGTTGAAATTAGTGGACATCCAGACTCAGCAGACACTTCATTTAGGTTCACATCCACTTTTAATGAAATCCAATATGAGGACTGTATCAAAATTTCTGTCTTTCCAAAAATAATGATTCTCAGTTTTGACTGAGCGAGAGGTCAGGATTAAAAAAATACCATGGTGACTGAGATACGAGTGAGATTTTTAATATATGAGCCGTCTTTGCGCCAATTTTTTCCTTCCCTTTGCAAGCCAAAATTTGAGATATATATGTATGGTGGCAGTGAATTCAACTCAACTCACTTCACAACAAGCAGCAGTTTTTCAGATAGTGAACAATGCTTCACAAAAGTGGCTTCAAGCTTTTTAATGCCACTCCCTAGTTGTTTGCTGTCAAACAAAATATTATACTGAGAGAATGTCACATTGTGTTTCTAAAATGATCACACAGCTTTGCTGAGGAAAGTCCGCTTAGCTTAATGCTAACAAACCTTGCATCTCCAAAACCATCACTTTTCAGGGAAAAATACAAAAACGTCAGGTTTGTTGAACCATAATCAAAGAGAGCAAGCCATTTTCATCACTTTAGATTGGTTAATAATTTGTCAAATTAACAGACCCATGTAGAGATTGACCAGTTGTATCAATTGGTGAAAAAATATTAACTTGAACAAATTTGGAGATCGAAGGTTTCAGCCCAACAGTGATAATATGTTGTTGCCGTTGTTGTTTTTAAAAATATACTGTATAATTTACTATATAGTGCTATTTTTAGCTGGAGCCTACCCCAGCAGTCTGTGGGTGAGAGGCAGAGTACACGATGGACAGACTGTCAGTCAATCACACAGCTCATACTGACAGACAACTAGTCACAATCACATTTAAACCTATGAACAATTTAGAGTCATTGAACCTAACCTGCATGTTTTTGGAACGTGAGAGGGAGTCATAGTACCCAGAAAACACCCATGGGAACACAGAGAGAACATGCAAGATCCTCACAGATAGGCCCGAGCCGAGATTCAAACGCTCAACCTTTTGACTGTAAGGCAGATGCACTAACCACATGCAACCCCGCGACTCCCCACTTTGATCTTATTCATAATTTGTTTATTAAACAAAACTGAATGTTCTGTTGTGAACTTAATATCTGTTTGCGTTTCTTTATGTATGTGGACACACAAAGTTCATCTAGGTTTTTCTGGCTGAGGCAGCGATGCCTGTGACTGTAACACTAATAATGCTGAACTGTAACACTAATAATGCTGAACGCTAACTTAACATCTGTGCATCCAACAATACTACAGCTCTGCTTGGTTTTTAATTTTGACATGATTGGTTGCGTAAATTCACACTTTAACGGGTGGGCAAACATCTCAAAGAGCCCCAAAATAAACATTTCAAAAGTCAAATTAAATGAATTAGATGAAAACAAATGTATTTATCTTTTTGCCACAGTTGCCTGTTGCAGGAAGCAAACGACCAGTGCAGCCAAGACTTGTGCGTTTCCATTCTCAATGTTTGGACGATCACTTGCAGAGGAAATGGTATGTAGATAAGGAAATTACCCTGAGACGACCCAGTGTTCTGCCTTTGCTTTGTGGGACTTCTGCTGTCCTTGATGCCAGGCAAACAGAAAAAAAAACAATCGTAATGCAAATGTAATCTGTAAATATTACATTGTGTCATTACTGCACAACTGCTATCCTGCCACCTGACCTCTCTTTTGCAAAGTTGGCTCAAAATCCCGAATGCTACACTGAGTCATCTATTTGTGTCTACCTTTCGATGTAGCTCTTACTTTAGACACTGGAAGAACACACACATTCACACAAATTCATTCCAAAGTCATAGAAAGTCTTTGTATACGAACCAACTTTTATATAAGTCCCCAGTTTCACTGCCGCCTTGTGTGCCAATACTTTTGTCCGTATAGTTCCATGTACTGGTATTGATATAAACATCTCTTTGTGTGTTTTACAGAGGAAAACCTGAAAACACTGTTAACATGTCCAGCGTCCAAAAAGTCCATTGTTCCCATGATCTCATCTGAACATGACGCAGTGCAGAAGGAGTGCCTGGAATTTTTATGTCTCTACTCGCATACTGCACATGGCAGAAATCTTCTCTTTGACAACTTGGATGTTCCCATGTATGATGTTTTTCAATTTATGTAACTTTTGTTGCGCTGTTTCAAATGTGATTGAATTATTCATTTTATCGTCAATGTGTGACTGCTAAATTTAATTCCAAAACAATTAGTATTTGTTTTAATGCAGTTCCAGTCTGGCCTAATTAAAATCTTAATAACTTAGCATAGGTTTGTGATACAATTTTAATGTTGGGCATATTAGCATGGTAGGTTATCTGGAGATTGGTATGATATGCTATGAAGTATTGCAGTCCTCACGTTATTGATCTAAAACCCCAATTGCAATGAAGTTGGGACATTGTGTTAAACATAAATAATAACAGAATACAATGATTTGCAAATCATGTTCAACCTATATTTAATTGAATACACTACAAAGACAAGATATTTAATGTTCAAACTAATAAACTTTATTGTTTTTAGCAAATAATCATTAACTTTGAATTTTATGGCTGCAACACGTTCCAAAAAAGCTGGGACAGGGTCATGTTTACCACTGGTTTACAGCACATTTTCTTTTACCAACATTCAATAAACGTTTGGGAACTGAGGATACTAATTGTTGAAGCTTTGTAGGTGGAATTCTTTCCCATTCTTGCTTGAAGTTTGAAATGTGGACTCGTCGGACCACAGAAAAACTTTCCCACTTTGCATCAGTCCATCTTAGATGAGCTCGGGCCAAGAGAAGCCGGCGGTGTTTCTGGGTGTTGTAGATCAATGGCTTTTGCTTTGCATAGTAGAGTTTCAAGTTGCACTTACGGATGTAGTGCCGAACTGTATTTACTGACATTGTTTTCTGAAGTGTTCCTGAGCCCATGTGGTGATATCCTTTACACATTGATGTTGGTTTTTGATGCAGTGCCGCCTGAGGGATCGAAGGTCACGGGCATTCAATGTTGGTTTTCGGCCATGCCGCTTACATGCAGTGATTTCTCCAGATTCTCTGAACCTTTTGATAATATTATGGACCGTAGATGATGAAATCCCTATATTCCTTGCAATTGTATGTTGAGGAACATTGTCCTTAAACTGTTCGACTATTTTCTCACGCACTTGTTCACAAAGAGGTGAACCTCGCCCCATCTTTGCTTGTGAATGACTGAGCAATTCAGGGAAGCTCCTTTTATACCCAATCATGGGACCCACCTGTTCCCAATTAGCCTGTTCACCTGTGGGATGTTCCAAACAGGTGTTTGATGAGCATTCCTCAACTTTCTTTTTTTTGCCACCTGTCCCAGCTTTTTTGGAACGTGTTGCAGCCATAAAATTCTAAGTTAATGATTATTAGCTAAAAACAATCAAGTTTATCAGTTTGAACATTAAATATCTTGTCTTTGTAGCGTATTCTATTAAATGTAGGTTTAACATGATTTGCAAATCATTGTATTCTGTCTTATTAAATATAGGTTTAGCATGATTTGCAAATCATTGTATTCTGTCTTTATTTATGTGTAACGCCCCAACTTCATTGGAATTGGGGTTGTATTTCTCTGGCATTTTGCCTCAGCACAACCTCTCTCAGCATTTCCGTGCAGTTCTGAGGGAATGCAATTTCAAGTTAAGGTGTCATTTGCCGAAACGCTTTATCATTTCTCCCTTTTGTTTCCCTTCTTTTTACTTTCTTTCCTATCTTATTCTGGCTCTAAAGGTTGACGAGAAGTCTCATGGCGTGCATCTTGAGGTCAGGGCAGCAAAGGGAGAACAGAGCCCTCCTCATTTTGCAGAAGTTGGCGGGAGAAAAAAAGTACGAGCACCGCACTATAAAAAACACGATTCTCCTCACATCCTACCGAATGATTCCTATTTCCGAACTAGGAAATACACCAACCTAGAAGTCTGACTGTGACCCATAGGCCAGTCTATTATACTTCCATGTATCATATCTGTATTAAAAGCACTTGAGATTCTGGCTCCATTAAGGAAAGGTGCTCAGAGAAATGGAAAAGGTAGCATCTTTAATAAATCAATGTGCGGCCCAAGTGTGAATGTCTCTTCAAGGTAAAAGCCTGTTTTCATGCTGTTCACCTTTTTGAAGCCTCATGGAAACAGACATGAAAGGACAACTGGGGCTCTTGAACACAGCAGGAAATAAGTTGACGTGCCAGGCACTGAAATGGGGTGATCAATTTCCGCAGTCCTTTCCTCTGAGAGTTATGTGACACCGAGTTCAGCAGGATAAAAATCATGATTTAGTTTTTTTTTTTTTTTACTTGCGGACTTACCGGCCATAAATATCAGACACACAAAAACTATTGCTTTCCAATAGAAATTAACTTTAAAAAAAAATCTGCCTTTAAAATAATAAGAATGCTCAGTAAAGACTGACACAGGTATTCATTCCACAATGTTCATTAGTGGTGAACTTTGAAATGTTGTAGAACTGCTTGGTATACTATCCATCCATCCATCCATTTTCTGAGCCGCTTCTCCTCACTAGGGTCGCGGGCGTGCTGGAGCCTATCTCAGCTGTCATTGGGCAGGAGGCGGGGTACACCCTGAACTGGTTGCCAGCCAATCGCAGGGCACATAGAAACTAACAACCATTCGCACTCACAGTCATGCCTACGGGCAATTTAGAGTCTCCAATTAATGCATGTTTTTGGGATGTGGGAGGAAACCGGAGTGCCCGGAGAAAACCCACGCAGGCACGGGGAGAACATGCAAACTCCACACAGGCGGGGACGGGGATTGAACCCCGCACCTCAGAACTGTGAGGCTGACGCTCTAACCAGTCGTCCACCGTGCCGCCTGCTTGGTATACTACTAAATGATATTTCTAAATTATTACTACCTCTCAATATGATGCAGTGCAATGCTTACATTACCACAAGCATGAGCATTATGATCTTAAAGCCCCTGTAAAGTGAAAACGAATGTCTTCTTAATATGACACACCATAGAGAAGAGTGTTGTTAAAACAACCCTCCCAAATTTGAATCATTACATAAAATCAAGTATCTAAAATGAGGCTTCAAAATTTTTAAAAACAAGCTGTTGTCTCACCCCTGGACGCTGTGGGTGTGTCCACTGAATGCACTGAAACCACTCTTCACTCAGCTGTCAATTGTCAATCAAATGTTATGACCTGGACAGTGGCTGCAACTTCGTCGAGCATCTTTCTTACGCATACACATCTCAACATGTTTGAACCACGAAAACATGTCCGCTTAAAGCCTCCAGTGGTGGGAATAGATCCCACCGGGTTGTCGCAGGGCTTTTCCACATCGCAACAACGATGCGCTCTAAAGCGGCCACACCAGCGTGAAGCCCCCGGGTCCACACATTTGCTGTCAAATCGTACTTTTAAAAAAGTGGCCATGCCAATGGATTATCTGAAGGGAAGATACATTTTTGTGGTGTAGGCGTAGATAGCTAGTTAATTAATTACGTTGGACAACCGCTGAGGATGAAAGTGCTCAAGTTCTCATATGCTGTATTAGGGGAGTATCTAGAATCGATCAGTGATTCACAAAGTATTGTGCCATTAGCAGTATACGGGCTCCCTTCAGTGGTATGCAAAAGAATCACCAGCCAAGTACAACTCTCTTATATTGAGCTTTTTAGCATAATACATATAAGAACTTTGTTTTTAAACTTATATTTAGGTAATGTAAAAAAAACTTATGTGCCTAACAGTTTAATCATTATTGAAGTTTTGTTTTATTTTCCTATATTTAAGCACAGTGTTCAAACTCTGGTCTAGATTATGCAGGTGTTCCTACTCAAGTATTCGGTGAGAATATACTGACAAAATATGTGTTCACTATAGATACATAGTGCCCTCTGATTGGCTGATGAAAAGTCCAGGGCGTACTCCGCCTCGTGCCCAAAACCAGCTGGGCAGTCTCCAGCTAATCCGAGATTCTAATGAGCAAAAGCACCTCAGAAAATTTATTGAAATGGATTAAACGTATTCTTCATCCACTTCACTGTGTGGATGCCAAGGCTAATCTTCGAAGGCAATAACTAAGTATACAATAAGAGATATGTTTCCTAATTGGTCTGACATTTGTTGTAAATTAGGGAATACAAGATGGTCCTTTAATGCACCTATTTGTCGTCTTGCAAGGTTAGATTTGCTCATTGTAAAACATATGGTGCGTGCAAGGTCATGTGCATCTTGCACTCAATCACACATTCATTGTCAATTTTTACCCATAACATACAGTGACATGATCAATATGTCTATCTTACTTGGGTGTTATAATGTTTTGCAGATTTTGCCGCCAGCTAACGAATGTGCTGACAGACACTGTCGCTGAGCCATTCACAACAATAATAGTGAGATTAAAAAAAAAAAACAAAAAAGAAAATCATGCAGCATTTACATTTGTGCATGTATATCACGTTCACAAATTGCTTCACTTTCCAGAGGAATATCAGCACGGACAATCGGCATGTCGTCCCTTCACTTTTATCAGCTGTTGACAATCTGATAGGAGATGACGTCATCCGTCACACACTTGCACACGATGCAGAGTGTTGGAAAGGCTTCCCCCTGGGCATCGTGAGTACCATCACATAATATGGACGTGTGTTGAAAACGACCCAACTGCAAGTAATTTATGTTATAAGATGCCGCTTAGTGAAGTCAAGAAAGTTGGAGCGGTAACTACGGTGGCCTGGAAGTGCAAAACAATATAACTAATTGTGAAACACTTTAACATTTCAGAAAACACAAAACCAAAACACGAAACACTAACATTTCAGGAACCACAAAAACAAAACACAACGCGTTTACCGCTGTGTTACCTCACCTTTTCTTTTAACAACATTCAATAAACATTTGGGAACTACTTGTTGAACCTTTGTAGGTGGAATTCTTTCCCATTCTTGCTTGATGTACAGCTTCAGCTGTTCAACAGTCCGGGGTCTCCGTTGTCGTATTTTACGCTTCATAATGCGCCACACGTTTTCAATGGGATAGGTCTGGACTGCAGGCAGGCCAGTCTAGTACCGGCACTCTTTTACTACGAAGCCACGCTGTTGTAACACGTGCAGAATGTGGTTTGGCATTGTCTTGCTGAAATAAGCTGGGGCGTCCATGAAAAAGACGTTGCTTGGGTGGGAGCATATGTTGCTGCAAAACCTGGATGTACCTTTCAGCATTAATGGTGCCTTCACAGATGTGTAAGTTACCCATGCCATTGGCACTAACGCAGCCCCATACCATCACAGATGCTGGCTTTTGAACTTTGCATCCATAACAGTCCGGCTGGTTCTTTTCCTCTTTGGCCCGGAGGACAGAACGTCCACAATTTCCAAAAACAATTTGGACTCCTCGGACCACAGAACACTTTTCCACTTTGCATCAGTCCATCTTAGATTAAGCTCAGAGCTCAGAGAAGCCAGCGGCACTTCTGGGTGTTGATGATGAATGGCTTTTGCTTTGCACAGTCGAGTTTCAAGTTGCACTTATGGATTTAGCGCCAAACTGTATTTACTGACATTGGTTTTCTGAAGTGTTCCAAGCCCATGTGGTGATATCCTTGACACATTGATGTCGGTTTTTGATGCAGTGCCACCTGAGGGATCGAAGGTCACGGGCATTCAATGTTGGTTTTCGGGCCTTGCCGCTTACATGCAGTGATTTCTCCAGATTCTCTGAAACTTTTGATGATATTATGGACCGTAGATGACGAAATCCCAAAATTCCTTGCAATTGTACATTGAGGAACATTGCCCTTAAACTGTTTGACTATTTTCTCACGCACTTCTTCACAAAGAGGTGAACCTCGCCCCATCTTTGCTTGTGAATGACTGAGCAATTCAGGGAAGCTCCTTTTATACCCAATCATGGCACCCACCTGTTCCCAATTAGCCTGTGGGATGTTCCAAACAGGTGTTTGATGAGCATTTTTGCAGTCTTTTTTGCCACCTGTCCCAGCTTTTTTGGAATGAGTTGCAGCCATAAAATTCTAAGTTAATGATTATTTGCTAAAAACAATAAAGCTAATCAGTTTGACCATTAAATATATTGTCTTTGTAGTGTATTCAATTAAATATAGGTTGAATATGATTTGCAAATCATTGTATTCTGTTTTTATTTGTTTAAAACAACGTCCCAACTTCATTGGAATTGGGGTTGTAGACGAAACAAATTACAATTGCGGAACCCCGGAAAGGGAGGGGCCCATTTCACAGACATTCTTGGAAATCCCACGGCCTTTCTCGGCAAGACCCGCCCCGCTTCAACATGATTGGCTCCTGCATCGCGGCAAGGGTAGGCTACACAGATGGAACGTGATGTCTATCCCAAATAGCGATTGTATATACGGACGCCCTGAACATCGAGCCTGTATAGGTGTTTGATGCTGTGTATACAATATATTGTACTTGATCACATTTCTTAAACCATAAAAAGATAGATTAAGAGTTATGGAAGAAGCAGGTTGCTAAAGGGTTTGCGAGCTGTGCCGCCGCGTCGCCTCGGGTCAAGCCATATAAATAGTACGTAAAGCATCAAATGTTGTTTAACATCAATGCTAAACTATATTCATAATGTATAATGTGCCTGTCAATGAAAAAGCATTGCTTGTGACCAGAATGTATGCAAGGTAGATCCCTCGCTCGGTACGTTCAAAAATGAATGGAGCCGGCAGCTTCCTTGCTAATATCCACACGTTCCCTTTAATTCTCGCCAGCATCCTCTCTCTTTAGCAACCTGCTTCTTCCTTAACTCTTAATCTATCTTTTTATGGTTTAAGAAATGTGATCAAGTACAATATATTGTACAATATATTGTATACAAATGCGCCTACAAATTCTGTCCATAAAAGTTTTGAACAGAATCTACTTCACCCTGAACCGGTCGCCTGCCAAACGCAGGGCACATATAAACACACAACCGTTCGCACCCACATTCACACCTACTGGCAATTTAGAGTCTTCAATCAACCTACCATGCATGTTTTTGGGTTGTGGGAGGAAACCGGAGTCCCCGGAGAAAACCCACCCAGGCAGGGGGAGAACATCCAAACTCCACACAGGCGAGGCGGGATTTGAACCCGTGTCCTCAAGACTGTGAGGCAGATGTGCTAACCAGTCGGTCACCGTGCTGCATACTTTATATGTTCAAAACGTTTTAGATCCCAAGATTCCAAGTTGGTAGTTGTACACTTAATTAACTCCATTAATTTTCATTGTTTTGTTTGTGAATAGTACTTTAAATCAAGCTCTTTCAACAAACAGCGGAATGGCAAATACAAAAAAACATTTCCCATGAGGCTTTATTCCAAGGTGTTTTAGTCCCCCCCCCCCAAAAAAACGGATATATTTAAGTTAGCAGATTTCACTTTGATTTCTATAACTTCCTGTTAATTCCATGGAGTGTTTATAATTTTGCAACCCCAATTGAAGCTTAATTAAAAATAAATAATGTTAAAATAACTATTATTTCAAATGTTTAAATACAGTATATATGTGTGTTGCTATAAATACTGCACATAAACCTCACAACTATATAAATATATATAACATATTTTACTATAGTAACTAATAGAAACATATAATTATATCAAACTAGATTACAAAGATTTAAACATAAAAATATAATTTTAAAAAGCACCCATTTATTATTATTATTTATTTATTTCAGCCTGCTGTTTGTTTTTTTGCTGGCTGTCTGACTTTGTTGAATGTCCTTACAGAAGCAATGCATTGCAAGCAGTTATAATGAGATACTTTACCCTCTCCTTGGACTGATCATCAACCTTTCAACTCTGACCTCACCTGTCATAAAGGTAAGGTCATCCTCATATGTCACCCTTTTTGAGAGTTACATAAAAAAATTAAAAAAATAAAAAGCGCCATAAATATATTTGTGGATTGTGATGCGTGGTTCCTTGTATTAAGAGGTGAGAGGTTAATTTTTAGGGAAATGCTGTCTCACTATGTGACTGCTGCCTGGACCTGCTGAAGGATGATGACAGAGGTGTTGTAACTGTGAGTAATCTTTTTTATAGCACTCTAAAAACACAATAAGACACAAAAAATCTATCAAAAGTGCCTAAATTCCTTTAGGTTTTCTTTTTTTAACAGTCATACTCCCGAAAGGTTCAATTTTCCAAAGCAAAAACCACATGACATTTGTGGGTAATTTCCTGGCTTGTAAGCTCTCTTAGCAACAAAGCCCTAGTGTAGAAACTGTATTTCTCAATGTTCTGGGGGTGTTGTATATATGTCATTGTATTTGATTAAAAGCTCCAGCTCCAGGTGCTGTTGTCTGCGCTAATGGCTGCTTCAACAGTTCCACTCTGCCTAAACAGGCGCCTTAGTGTCCCACACTTCTGTCTCGTCACTCGTTGTTAGTGTGCACCGGCTGCCTGGCAGGCTTATTTTTTTTCCCCCTGCTGCCTCATGTCAACATCCGTTTTTTGACATTGTCCGCTCTCCTTGTGCAATCTTCTCTAGCTGCCTTTTAAACACATTGTTCGGTTTGCTAAAATCCCTCAAGAATAAATACCAAGTATTGTCCCCTTAGAAGCAATTACCGATGCCCATTTTTACATTGCTTCACCAAGCGTTGAAACATGATTTAGAGACACTTTACGAACAAATTTTTTGAGACACACCTTTTAAATTAATGGATTTGTCCATCAAGTGTGATGTTAAAGCCCTAGGCCCCCAGAATCTCATGCTTCTATGCTTCTTACGGTATGGGAACACTTGGGCAAGGCCCCACAAGCTTGATCAATGGACAAAAATTCCCACAGAGAGACAACAAAATCTTCCCAGAAGACACTTATAGCTGCAGAGATGTGGCCAACTGCATAATTTATTGTAGTTTCACTTTCTGTAGGTGTTTGGACAAGTTCTGATACTAAACCATAACGCTTCACCCTAAGACTAACCCTAACTCCCAATCCTAACACATGCCACTAACCATAACAGTAAACCAATAACCCTAAATTTGAAATTACTGGCATTCTATTTTCCATAACCTTCTATTGACCTTGTGTAACCTTATTGTGGGGTTGAAGACCAAACACTATGCATACACTGCTTTGTTTTGACCTTGTTGTTGAGGGTTTGTGTGGGATATGGAAGAGGGATGTGTGGATTAAAAATGTTTTGGATGGGCTAGGTTAGAACTAGGTTAGAAAAAAAGTCTGATCTTTAAGCTGTGTGATACAAAAGCAATCTTGAGATGCTGCATCAACGGTTGGCCCCTAATCTACAAATTGCCTTCCAAATTGAATGAGTCCCTGGGGCCTTTCTTAAATACTTGATTTTCTCTTTTCATTGTCCTGGCCTTTATCGTTTTATGGCCACGACAACATTAAACTCTCACCATCTGTACAATGCCTTTTTGGTTGTCGATTGTTTTAAATTATTCTCGAATGCTTATTGATTCCATGTATTGAAGTTTACAGCTGTTATCTTTTATCAATTTGTAACCTATTTTCGTATGAGTCAGTCCTCCTGCAAGAGGTCATTTTCTTTGATTACTCTCGCTCCCTGGTAGCTTTTTTCCCCACCTAACACAGGACTCATTTCATGATACTCTCCACAGTCTGAAACTCTTATCACCTTCACTTTCTATTCTTTCTACCTATTGTCTGAACAGCCATTGACTCTATAATGCCAACATTTGTCTTTGTCCTCCAGAGAGCCATGGGTGTGTTGAGCGGCATCCTCCCTCAGTCCTCCGACGCTGTTAATCATGTTGTTCAGCGAGATGTGGTGAAGACGGTGCAGCGACTGCTCAAGGTACCCAACTGTACACACAACCATGATCAGTTTGTCGTAAAACGGCAAGGGTTACTGATGCCCGAAATAGAACATACTGTATTTAGTATAGGCAATAAAGGTGTGATTTATAGTACAGTATACTGAATATTAGACTTTACACCGATCTGATCGGTATCGGCTGATAATTAGCATTTTATCACATCTGAGACAGACAACACGTAATGCGTGGATCAGACTACAAGACAAATTTGGTCTTTCACGATTGCACTATGTCAGACGACTGCAATAAAATCTTGTATTCCGATACCACCGAATCCCGTCTTTTACGATCACTGGGCTTCATCTTGTCAACTCAAACGCGACCGGATACACTCGTTACCATGGCGACGACAACAACAATGGATCGCGTCGTTTGTATATTAAGAACAAAATGGGGGAAAATGTGCGCTGGTGGTCAACGGTGCTCGTGAGAGGACTTTAATTCAAGGATTGCTTGAGGTATGTTCACGTACTTTTAATACGATACGGCTCACAAGCGGCGGCACGGTGTTGACTGGTTAGAGCGTCAGCCTCACAGTTCTGAGGACCCGGGTTCAATCCCTGGCCCCGCCTGTGTGGAGTTTGCATGTTCTCCCCGTGCCTGCGTGGGTTTTCTCCGGGCACTCCGGTTTCCTCCCACATCCCAAAAACATGCATTAATTGGAGACTCTAAATTGCCCGTAGGCATGACTGTGAGTGCGAATGGTTGTTTGTTTGTATGTGCCCTGCGATTGGCTGGCAACCAGTTCAGGGTATACCCCGCCTCCTGCCCGATGACAGCTGGGATAGGCTCCAGCACGCCCGCGACCCTAGTGAGGAGAAGCGGCTCAGAAAATGGATGGATGGATGGACGGCTCACAAGCAGGCAACAGAAACTTTATATAGCCTAGCAAGCTAGTGCTAGTACTAATGGTGGTACGTAAACATGGCGGCGTTCTCTCGAATCATGCTCTAAAGGTTCGGGTTGTGTGAAGTAATTTAATTACGATAAGTTAGCACTCAGGCGGCACGGTGGACGACTGGTTAGAGAGTCAGCCTCACAGCTCTGAGGACCCGGGTTCAATCCCCGGCCCCGCCTGTGTGGATTTTGCATGTTCTCCCCGTGCCTGCGTGGGTTTTCTCCGGGCACTCTGGTTTCCTCCCACATCCCACAAACATGCATTAATTGGAGTCTCTAAATTGCCCGTAGGTGCGAATGTGAGTGCAGATGGTTGTTTATTTGTATGTGCCCTGCGATTGGCTGGCAACCAGTTCAGGGTGTACCCCGCCTCCTGCCCGATGACAGCTGGGATAGGCTCCAGCACGCCTGCGACCCTAGTGAGGAGAAGCGGGACAGAAAATGGATGGATGGATGGAAGTTAGCACTCATCATTTCTGTCATGTTTTAATGTTGGTTTGACCTGACTGATTAGAATACATGACCTGAATAGAGAATACTTTTGAAGATACTCAGTATACAGTACACAAGTATATACAGTAAATGAACAAGTTATTTAAATAAGACACATTGCTCCATCTTGTGATCGGATCTGTGATCGGTTATCGTTTTTGATCGCTTCTCGTTTTTTGTAAACTCGCTTATAGGTGATCGGCCCCAAAAACCTTGATCGTGTAAAGCCTACTGCATATAGTATATTGATGGTGCACTGGAACATTTAAGGGAGACCAACCAGTTCTGAGATTTGTTATGTTTGCGACAAATTTTACGTTTTTTGGGCCAGACTGCCAAGATCATAATACCCTACATAAGTGTAGAAGCACTTCTGAAATTTTCACATTCACATGCATCATGCTAGCTTTAAAAAAAATGTTAGCTGCTGTTTATTTTAAAGGAAAAATATTTATTTTTTCCCCCCTCTGTGTCTTAATCACATGGCTGTGAAAGGCTTTCGTCAAAATACCCCAAGCATATCATACCATACAACCCAATTCCAATGAAGTTGGGACGGTGTGTTAAACATAAATAAAAACAGAATACAATGATTTGCAAATCATGTTCAACCTATATTTAATTGAATACACTACAAAGACAAGATATTTAATGTTCAAACTGATAAACTTTATTGTTTTTAGCAAATAATCATTAACTTAGAATTTTATGGCTGCAACTCATTCCAAAAAAAGCTGGGACAGGTGGCAAAAAAGACTGCGAAAATTGAGGAATGCTCATCAAACACCTGTTTGGAACATCCCACAGGTGAACAGGCTAATTGGGAACAGGTGAGTGCCATGATTTGGTATTAAAGGAGCTTCCCTGAATTGCTCAGTCATTCACAAGCAAAGATGGGGCGAGGTTAACCTCTTTGTGCATAAGTGCGTGAGAAAATAGTCAAACAGTTTAAGGACAATGTTCCTCAACGTACAATTGCAAAGAATTTAGGGATTTCATCATCTACGGTCCATAATATCATCAAAAGGTTCAGAGAATCTGGAGAAATCAATGCATGTAAGCGGCAAGGCCCAAAACCAACATTCAATGCCCGTGATCTTCGATCCCTCAGGCGGCACTGCATCAAAAACTGACATCAATGTCTAAATTGGGCTCAGGAACACTTCAGAAAACCAATGTCAGTAAATGCAGTTCAGCGCTACATCCGTAAGTGCAACTTGAAATTCTACTATGCAAAGCAATAGCCATTTATCAATAACGCCCAGAAACGCCGTCGGCTTCTCTGGGCCCGAGCTCATCTAAGATGGACTGATGGAAAGTGGAAAAGTGTTCTGTTCTCCGACGAGTCCACATTTCAAATTGTTTTGGAAATTGTGGATGTCGTGTCCGCCGGGCCGAAGAGGAAAAGAACCATCCGGACTGTTATGGACGCAAAGTTCAAAAGCCAGCATCTGTGATGGTATGGGGCTGTGTTAGTGCCAATGGCATGGGTAACTTACACATCTGTGAAGGCACCATTAATGATGAAAGGTACATACAGGTTTTGGAGAAACATATGCTGCCATCCAAGCAACGTCTTTTTCATGGACGCGCCTGCTTATTTCAGCAAGACAATGCTAAACCACATTCTGCACGTGTTACAACAGCGTGGCTTCGTGGTAAAAGAGTGCGGGTACTAGACTGGCCTGTCTGCAGTCCAGACCTCTCTCCCATTGAAAATGTGTGGCGCATTATGAAAAATACGACCAAATACGACAACGGAGACCCCGGACTGTTGAACAGCTGAAGCTGTACATCAAGCAAGATTGGGAAAGAATTCCACCTACAAAGTTTCAACAATTAGTGTCCTCAATTCCCAAACGTTTATTGAATGTTGTTAAAAGAAAAGGTGATGTAACACAGTGGTAAACCTGACGCTGTCCCAGCTTTTTTGGAATGTGTTGCAGCCATAAAATTCTAAGTTAATGATTATTTGCTAAAAATAATAAAATGTATCTGTTTGAACATTAAATATCTTGTCTTTGTAGTGTATTCAATTAAATATAGATTGAACATCATTTGCAAATCATTGTATTCTGTTTTTATTTTTGTTTAACACAACACCCTAACTTCATTGGAATTGGGGTTGTATTTTATTCACCCTATTTTGTCTTGCTGAATTAAAGCCCTTTCTTATGAAAGTGAGCAACTGTATACTCTGCCCTATATACTACTGGGCCAAAGGCGTGTCTGCCTTCCGCTACCATGACGACCGGCTGCAGAGCCCTGACTACAGCGTCATCTAAATGTGAGAGCAGAGCCTAGAGTGGAAAAAATGTGAGACCTCATAAAGACAAGAAAATAAATTTCACTCATGGAAGAAGCACTTCATATGCTACCTATACTAACAAATGTACACATCACGAAACAAAAATACCCACAGCCACCAAGCAATCAAGTATGTGCCGCTTATCACAAGCTAGTGATTTTAGCTAATGATTAGCTGTGCATCCACAGTTGTGCTATTTTGACTTTATCGTGTTAGCTAGGGTGTTGCATCAGTGGCGGATGTGAGTGTTTCAGCATGACAATATTTAAGAGAGCGTATCCGGCGTCCAGACTCCGGCTGTCACTTGAAAGTGGCTCTGGATCTTCACCTAGCTGATAAAGTTATGGGTGGAAAACCTTGGTTTGGGGGCGCTTATTGAGCAAATTAGCAGAAGTGCCAAATGTCTCTCTCATGGGCTAAATAGGCAGGTAACAAAAGATTTACTTGGTTGTTTAATTTCATACTTGATGGTAGGGCAGGCACTCCAGAGACCCCACTATTTGTATACAAGCAATTTCCAGTCATTTTTCCCTCCTTTACTATGACAATGAGTGATGAAAGTATAGATGGAGGATTACCGTACTGCAGTCATTAATGGATGCCTACTGTAGCGAACATGCCACGCAAAAGATGCCACCCGGCACCCCAGCCTCGCACTACTGCCACTCCCAGCCGAGGTAGACTGTAACTCCAGAGTCAGACGCAGACTCTAAACGGAGTAACACAATAAACTATCTTCAACAAGACACAGACATTTTCTTTGCCATGCCGACGCTATGTTTTTGGGATGTGGGAGGAAACCGGAGTGCCCGGAGAAAACCCACGCAGGCACGGGGAGAACATGCAAACTCCACACAGGCAGGGCCGGGGATTGAACCCGGGTCCTCAGAACTGTGAGGCTGACGCTCTAACCAGTTGCCCACCGTGCCGCCAGTCTAGAACTCAATATTCCTAAAATGTAGCCACCTTCCGTTAAGAGATTATAAAGGTTTGTCGTCATTTCGTTAAACTTGTAAAAATATCACGTGGTGCCCCTCATATCTATCAAAGATCTTGATTTATAACGCTGTAATTTAAAATTACGATAACCCGGAAGTGACGTAGGCGCCGCTTCCAACTCATCGTTTTCTTCTCAATTAAGCTCAAATTTGATGTCCCCCCAAAAAACGCTACACTACTGTATTTGTTTAATTACAGGTAATGGCTTTTTTGACCAGATGGTGAGATTTTTTTATTCATTGCCTTGCTCATATCGGTACCTCTGACCACTATTTCCTATTTTCGTATTCTTGGGCCCGCTGGGATAACTTAAAAACATGTCTTTCAGTATTTGCCAAATAACATGTCTTTTTGACCGTCTGCCAGCGAGCAGACTTGGCTGCCACTAAGTATGCCTTAAAGATTCTGACGGTGTGCACGACTGCCAGCCAGTTGGCTCGGGAGGAGCTGGTAAAGTCTGACAAAAGTAAGAGATGACTGACAGAATCCCTTTACTTTTTCCAAGCATAAATAATAAGCAAAATCCATGTTTGTTCGCAAGCCTGTTGATGTTCATGTCATTTCACAAATGACGGATCACATATTTGAACGCTCGTATTCTCTTCCAATTTGCTCTATGTTTATCGTTTAACACAGAACTGTCTGTTCTACGTCGTTTGCTGAGCTCCAGCTGTGATGAGATGGTGTCAGGAAATGCTGCCCTGTGCCTGGCCCATTGCCTTGAGTTGAAGGGTATTGCCAGCAACCTGCTGGGCACTGATATTGTGCTTCAGCTGCTACGTCATGCTGCCGGAGACGCAAAGAAGACAGCTGTGCAGCAAAATGCAGCCGTTGCTCTGGGGAAGCTGTGTCAATCCGAGCCCAGGTGCCCCATCACCTCACTCTACATAGCACATGCTGGTGATTATGTTGCATAAAGAGCTCTGAAGCAGCATTAATTGACGAGATGATAATGAGAAAAATGATAATTGTTTAGCTATTTTTTTTCCATTACATTGACGTATTTCGTACATAAAGTAATGAGAAACAACAAAACAGACCAAAAGCCCACATTCCAAAAACATCCCTGTGGACTTCATTGAAGAATGTCTTGCGGTACAGTCTCAGTGCGGTAGCATTAAATATTGATATTGCTGCCATCTATCAAAGACCCTAATGATGACTACAAACAATGGACTTCGTTTTCCCTTGCCCGGACGCGGGTCACCGGGGCCCCCCACTGGAGCCAGGCCTGGTGGTGGGGCTCGAAGGCGAGCGCCTGGTGGCCGGGCCTGCACCCATGGGGCCCGGCCGGGCACAGCCCGAAAGGGTAACGTGGGTCCCCCTTCCCATGGGCTCACCACCTGTGGGAGGGGCCATATGGGTCGGGTGCAGTGTAAGCTGGGTGGTGGCCGAAGGCGGGGACCTTGGCGATCCGATCCCCGGCTACAGAAGCTGGCTCTAGGGACGTGGAATGTCACCTCTCTGGCAGAGAAGGAGCCCGAGCTGGTGTGTGAGGTCGAGAAGTTCCGACTAGATATAGTCGGACTCTCCTCCACACACAGTTTGGGCTCTGGTACCAGTCCTCTCGAGAGGGGTTGGACTCTCTTCCACTCTGGAGTTGCCCACGGTGAAACTCATTTCGGCCGCTTGTTTACCACAATGGACCGATACAAAGTCTGCATCACTGCAGACACTGCACCGATCCGCCTGTCGATCTCCCGTTCCATTCTTCCCTCACTCGTGAACAAGACCCCAAGATACTTGAACTCCTCCACTTGGGCAGGATCTCATCCCCGACCTGGAGAGGGCACGCCACCCTTTTCCGACTGAGGACCACGGTCTCAGATTTGGAGGTGCTGATTCTCATCCTATCCGCTTCACACTCAGCCAACAGAACCACATCATCTGCAAAAAGCAGAGATGCAATACTGAGACCCCAAACCGGACCCCCTCAACGCCTCGGCTGCGTCTAGAAATTATATCGATAAACTTTATGAACAGAATCGGTGACAAAAGGGCAGCCTCGGTGGAGTCCAAACCTCACTGGAAACGAATCCAACTTACTGTCCGCAATGAGGACCAAACTCTGACACTGGTCATACAGGGACCGAACAGGCCGTATCAGGAGGTTCGGTACCCCATACTCCCGAACCACCCCCCACAGGACTCCCCGAGGGACACGGTCAAACGCCTTCTCCAAATCCACAAAACACATGTAGACTGATTGGAGGAACTCCCATGCGCCCTCACGGACCGGCCGAGGGTGTATAGCTGGTCCACTGTTCCACGGCCAGGACGAAAACCACACTGCTCCTCCTGAATCTGAGATTCGATATCCCAACGGACCATCCTCTCCAGCACCCCTGAATAGACCTTACCAGGGAGGCTGAGGAGTGTGATCTCCCTGTAGTTGGAACACACCCTAGGGTCCCCCAATACTGAGGCCACCAAACCGGACCCCCTCAATGCCTCGGCTGCGCCTAGAAATTCTGTCCATAAAAGTTATTAACAGAATCTGTGACAAAGGGCAGCCTTGGCGGAGTCCAACCCTCACTGGAAACGAGTCCGACTTACTGCAGGCAATGCGGACCAAACTCTCACTCCGGTCGTACAGGGACCGAACAGCCCATATCAGCCCGAAGCACTCCCCACAGGACTCCCCGAGGGACACGGTCGAACGCCTTCTCCAAGTCCACAAAACACATGTAGACTGGTGAGGCGAACTCCCATGCACCCTTGAGGACCCTGCCGAGTGTGTAGAGCCGGTCCACTGTTCCACGGCCAGGATGAAAACCACACTGGTCCTCCTGAATCTGAGATTCGACTTCCCGACGGATCCTCCTCTCCAGCACCCCTGAATAGACCTTACCAGGGAGGCTGAGGAGTGTGATCCCCCTGTTGTTGGAACACACCCTCCGGTCCCCGGACCACCACCCCTGTCTGCCAATCCAGTGGCACTGTCCCCGATGTCCACGCAATGTTGCAGAGGCGTGTCAGCCAGGACAGCCCCACAACATCCAGAGCCTTTAGGAATTCTGGGCGAATCTCATCCATGCCCCACAGGCCAAAAAGGCCCGATAGGACTCCTTCTTCAGCTTGACGGCATCCCTCACCATTGGTGTCCACCAACGGGTTCGGGGTTTGCCGCCATGACAGGCACCAACCTTACGGCCACAGCTGCGGTCGGCCGCCTCAGCAATGGAGGCACGGAACATGGTCTACTTGGACTCGATGTCCCCCGAGGAGGCCCCCGGAACATGAGCAAAGTTCTGTCGGAGGTGGGAGTGGAAACTCCTTCTGACAGTGCATTCTGACAGATGTTTTTGGGATGTGGGCAGACCCTCACAATACGTTTGGGCCTGCCACGTCGGACCGGCATCTTACCCCACCATCGGAGCCAACTCCCCACCAGGTGGTGATCAGTTGACAGCCCCGCCCCTCTCTTCACCTGAGTGTCCAAGACACGACCACAAAGTCGATCATCAAACTGCGACCTAATGTGTCCTGGTGCCAAGTGCACATGTGGACACCCTTATGGTGTTTGTTATGGACAATCCGTGATGAGCACAGAAGTCCAATAACAGAACACTTCTCGGATTCTGTTCCTCACAATCACGCCCTTCCAGGTCTCACTGTCATTGCCCACGTGAGTATTGAAGTCCCCCAGCAGATCGATGGAGTCCCCAACGGGAGCGCTTTGCAGCACCCCCTCTAAGGACTCCAAAACGGGTGGGTACTCGGAACTGTTGTTTGGTGCATAGGCACAAACAACAGTCAGGACCCGTCCTCCGGGGTGAATCCCAATGTACAAGCGCCGAGCCAGGGGGCAAGAACTATACCTGCTCGTCGCCTCTCACCATGGGCAACTCCAGAGTGGAAGAGAGTCCAACCCCTCTCAAGATGACTGGTACCAGAGCCCAAGCCGAGCCCGAGTATGTCTATTTGGAACTTCTCGACCTCACACACCAGCTCGGGCTCCTTCCTGCCAGAGAGGTGACATTCCACGTCCCTAGAGCCAGCTTCTATAGCCGGGGATCGGATCGCCAAGGTACCTGCCTTCGGCCACAGCCCAGCTCACACTGCACCTGTCCCCTATGGCCCCTCCCACAGGTGGTGAGGCCATGGGAAGACCCCGCCTCCCGCCCGAAGATAGCTGGGATAGGCTCCAGCACGCCTGCGACCCTGGTGAGGATAAAGCGGTACAGAAAATGGATGGATGGATGGATTATTAATCATTAATTTATTTTCCGTACCGCTTATCCTCACTAGGCTTGCGGGCATGCTGGAGCCTATCCCAACAGACTCTGAGCGAGAAGGGGGGCACACCCTGAACTGGTCGCCAGCCAATCGCAGGGCACATATAAACAAACAACCATCAGCACTCACATTCACACCTACGGGCAATTTAGAGTCTTCAATTAACCTAACATGCATGTTTTTGGGATGTGGGAGGAAACTGAAGTACCCAGAGAAAACCCACGCAGGCGAGGCCGGATTTGAACCCAGGTCCTCAGAACTGTGAGGCAGATATGCTAACCAGTCGTTCACCGTGCCGCTATTATTATTATTATTATTATTACATATTAATGGCAAGGCTACCCTTACTGGGGTCGATGGGTCATCTACCAAAGGGTCTTTTTCAAGGTCTAAAAAGTTCCATCAAATTTCAGAAGGATACTTTCCAAAATTAGGGCATGGGCTCAGCCCACCCAAACTAATCGACCTAAATTCGCCCCTGATTCAGTGTGTGCCAGTCTGTCACGGGCGAGAGTAAGACAGACAGAACAGTGGAATCAAGAAGTTCTTAAATGTATTTATGTATAAAACATGGCTGCTTGTTATATTCAGTCCAAGGCAGAACTTGTCAATTAGTCTCCTCATCGCCAGTTATTTTCCCTGCTGATTGGACCCCGATGTTGCGTAAAACCAAAGTCAAGCACATGTTGGAAGTGATCGACCTGAGAAACACCTTCACTGTGTCTCTTTGTTTTAGCTTTTTTTCCCCCCTCAAGACCAAATAATATGTTGACCTTTCTTTATAAAACAACACACCTGTCACCATGCTGATTTTATTTATCCAGATATGTGAGCAAACTTCGAGAGCTACACGGCTTTGAGATCCTGCACTCCTGCATGAAGCTCATCAAATAAGGATTTTTTTCTTTTTACTTGTCCGTGTTCTTGACTGATCTTGTTTTTTAAGTACATATGGAATCTACACTCATGAGCACCAAGATGCAGTGACGGTGGTGCCAGTTCAGTCAGCTCTGCCATATTAACGTGATTGATACATTCCAAAATCATACAGGCCTTAATGTTATTAATTATGATGGGTATGATACATTAATCCAGGAAGATGTTTGTCCCAAATACCTCAGTAGCATATCTATATGAGTGAGTGATATTAGCCAAGCTGCAAGAAACAGAAAGAATATTACAACCTACATCCTTTTGCTTAACATACCCAATGCTGCTAGTTTCAAGGGGATATAGATGGATAGATCGATATTATTTTTTAAGTTTGTGGCAATCGTTAATATTCTGAGGATGTTCTATCATTTGACAGTTATGTCCTGTCTATATTGTGAATAATTGAGTCCTTTACTACTATCTTTTTTTGCCGGTGTTTGAGTGGTGTAGATGGTGATAAAGGATGGACAATTGTTCTTAAATTAAACAAATGTCTTTGCCTTATGTGCATGTAATTGAAAACTGAGGACTAATCATGAACAGATAAAAAAAATTGTAAACATTTTATTAAAGGACTTATTGGGTCAGATGAAAGAAGAACTATTTGAATATTGCAAAAAAACATGGGGGGGGGGGGGCGTGGTCAGAAGTAGAACTCTGAAAGAATGTTTGCACACCCTGTTTGGATTTGGACAACTGTTCTCGGGATAAATATTAGCTTTTTTTTTCTCCCCATAATATCAACATTGTGGATGGTAGATGCATGAATTGGATGTGAGATTAGGTGGTCTGAAATAAAAGACATTTTGGAAAAATCTGTGAAAAACATCCTCTGTTTATTTAATCATATTTTAATGTATTTGTATTTTCGTCCATTTATTTTTTAGGTAAAATAATATTTCAGTTTTATTCTCAACAATCTTCATTATCTTATATATGCAATTTGATTTGTTAGATATTTCATTCAACCAATTTTACCAATTAATTATATATATATATATATATATATATGTATATATATATATATATATATATATATATATATATACACACACACACACACACACATACGTACATACATATACGCATCTGTCTCACAGTTCTGGGACCGGGGTTCAAATCCCGGCCTGTGTGGAGTTTGCATGTTCTCCCCGTGCCTGTGTGGGTTTTCTCCGGGTACTCCGGTTTCCTCCCACATCCCAAAAACATGCGTGGTAGGTTGATTGAAGACTCTAAATTGCCCGTAGATGTGAGTGCGAATGGTTGTTTCTATCTGCCCTGTGATTGGCTGGCGACCAGTTCAGGGTGTACCCCGCCTCCCACCCAAAGATAACTGGGATAGGCTCCACCAGCCCGCGACCCTAGTGAGGATAAGTGGTAAAGATAATGTGTGTGTGTGTGTGTGTATATATATATAATGTATATATGTATATATATGTATGTATATATATATATAAGCCATCACTAAGGCATCCTGGTGCAAATCAAAGAAAACTTTGTTCCACTTCTCATCTGTGCAGCAAAGATTAATCTCAGGAGGGCTGATTATTTTGCAGTTCCGACTACAGTTTTTCTAAAATTAAAATAAGACATCTTTCAGACTTGTATGCCAAGTTTTTCTTTGATAACGGCATGGTTCTACTAGGATCTTCAAGATGGTGAAGTATGTCCATGGGACTTTATAACGATGTATTCAGAATGGCATATGTGGGGGTATAATTTATCTCAAAGGCGTTTGAAGGGGTTGATGTCACTTTTTCTACACCAAATCACCCTCGCATGCTTTTATGATACTATACTTTCTTAGTGCATTGCGGCACGGAAAAAGGGCCTTCGCCAGACTGTGAAGCACACAGTTGTGCAAAATGTTTTGGTAAAAAAAAAAAATAATATTCAGAGTTACAAAGGACTCTATCCCCAATCCCTGGTTAATTAGGGCAGTTATTCCCAACCAGTGTGCCAGGGCACATTAGTGTGCCGTGGGAAATTATCAAATTTTACTTAATTGCTCGAAAAATTAATTCTTTCCAAGAAATAATGTATCTTTATTCATCTATTTATGCCAGTGAGTCATACTGACAGACAGAACAAATAAATGCTCTTCTATTAGATGGCAGGAACTACAGACAGTAATTAATGTATCCACTTTCTGTGACATCTTTGTGTGTGGTTGTGCCGTGAGATTTTTCAATTGTAAAATATGTGCCTTGGCTCCATAAAGGTTGGAAATCACTGAATTAGGGAATCAGAGGTGCTCCGAGACGTTTGGCAGAGAATGGGACTGATGTATTTCCAGGTCGCAGACATACAATAATACTATCCTCTCGTGTCTACGTGGTGGCCATGTTGAATGTGGGGCATTGACGTGGCGGCCTTGTAACAATGGTATATCTATTGTACATAGAGCAGAGAGATAGCATCATGACTACAGCGCTGAGGAGTACAAAACACAAATCTGGAACATGCTATTTTTGGAACAGTAACAGTTTTTTTTGTCAAGCCGTTCGCCTTTGACAACAGATTTGGAACAAGGAAGCACGCTAATTCCCTGCGGCTCATGAAAACGACTTGCCTACGATGAGTACTGTACGTCAACAATGTCACCATGACCAAGCACACCGGCGTGGTAAGTTTGTATAAAATGTGAAACTTTAAAAGATTTTCAAGCTTTTTTAAAAATATTTCTTTATAATAACTTTGTACTGTACTGCATGTTTTAGGCCATTGAAAAAAGAACTACAAAACAATAACCCTGTACTATACAGTAATATGGGTGCATATGGTGAAGTGCTTCAATTTAACAGACAACCGACTATAATGGACGACCCTCCGCCCCTATTAGTCCAGTCTATCGAGGTTCCACTGTGTGTGTTTCTGTATGTATGTGTGTCTGTATGTGCGCCCGCGACCCTAGTGAGGAGAAGCGGCTCAGAAAATGGATGGATGGATATATAATATATATATATATACAAAGTTCCAGCATGCAATCTACCAACACTACCTTTGTGATTGACGATCACGATTGACGCATTGGACAACCCTGCTGTATATCCACTGCATCTACAATACTAAAAGCCCAACATTACCAGAAACCCCTAAGTGAGGTGGACATAGTTTAGCTCATCAGCCTCCATATGTTTTGGTGGACCATTATTTTACTGTGTGAAACCTCATTGCTCTGGATAGCTTCATTTACATGGAATATGGAACGGCAGTAAATGGTCATCGACAACCACACTGTAACCCACGTTTTCAGCGCGGTAAAGAAATAAAATAAAATTAAAATTAATAAATAAAAAGTGCCACTTGTCATTAGCCATCATTAGCCTACATGCTTTCGGCTACATGCTATTTACATCAGTTTTTAGCAATTAAATCAGTAAGGTAGATTCACACCTATAGTCCTATAGCTCTTCCTTCTACACACAACCTCCCTTTAATTTTGTAATGAAAGGCACCTCTGAGTCCAAAGGTTCATTTGTACACATACACTGAACTGGTCAACACGTTACATGCAAATGAGAACCGCACAGCTATTATCTCTATTGCTACAGACAGATGGGATGCAGTTGCGGTTGGTAATGATGACCAACAATCTTTAAACAATGATTAAATGAGGCTTGGCGGCACGGTGGATGACTGGTTAGCACATCTGCCTCACAGTTCTGAGGACCTGGGTTAAAATCCCGGCCTCGCCTGTGTGGTGTTTGCATGATCTCTCCCGTGCATGTGTGGGTTTTATCCGGGTACTTCGGTTTCCTCCCACATCCCAAAAACATGCATGCCAGGTTCATTGAAGACCCTAAATGTGAGTGTGAATAATCGTTTGTATATATGTGCCCTGCGATTAGCTGGCGACCAGTTCAGGTTGTACCCCGCCTCTCATCCAAAGATAGGCACCAGTACGCCCGCGACCTGAGTGAAGATAAGCGGTATGGAAAATGGATGGATGGATAAATGAGGCTTTTAAACCAGGGAAGCAATGACTACCAATTAAATTGCAAGAGATCCATCTCCACTACGACAGAGCAGATCGTTTAAAGCAAAGAACATTCTTGACCAAGTTCAGTTTAATTCCGCTAATAGATGGGAAGAGGCTATTCCCTTGCACGTTTCAAACAATCTCCAATCTCACTATTGGGTTTATGTCACTAGTCTCTGCAAGAACAAGAAGACCTTTTGTAGGGGGAGCGATAAGTTACTAAAAGATTACTGTGCAGGAGACACTCATTTTTCTTTGGTGAATGCATGACTAAAGTGAGAGACTAACAGCACTTTAAAAAAAAAAAAAACAAACAGGGAAAAAGGGATGTTGTGTCAAGACTAGAGAAGAAGATCAGGCACTGCAGTCAGAAGGCATGTTCTGACAAAAAGGACCCATGTTGGCTTTGGCACCTTGGGAGTCTTGCCTGAAGTAAGACGCCTGACAGATAAGCAAGGACAGTTAAAACTAAAAAGTTTTTTTTTTTTACGGAATCTTTAGTTCCTACAGGATTGGTAAACACACCACCTCAGGATTCAAGATTTCTACTTCTGAATTGTTGGGATTTTATTGCATGACATCCTGCATGATGTCAGTTCATCTTTTGGAATAAGTTTGGAAAAAACAACACAGCCACAGCTAATCCTTTGTACTATGGACTGAAGTAAAGATTTGCATTTCTGACTGACTGCACTTCTAAAAGTACTGTCTCATATATCACATACCATAGTATACAGTAGTTCCTAAAAAGCTTTGAATTACTATAACATATGATACAATATTCATTATAGTTCCATTTGGAACAGTGTATGCTGCATTTCCAAATACTGTACTGTACACATCGCAATTATATGACTTCAGGGATATTCGGCTTCAAAAAGATTCTAATGTAATATTAAAGAGAAGACAAATGGGAGCTTTCACACCCATAGTTCGCTTTTTTGGTCTGAATCAGTCCATGAATTTGTAACCAATCCGCAGGAGTTGAATCAAGGCAATTGGACTGTTCTTGTTTGTTGAAGACGTTTAACCCAAAAGGATTCTTCAGTTCTAACATTTTAGGTGTGGAGTCTCCCTATTTATTCTTTGGTGGATGTGTTCCTTGGGGGTGGTAAACAATAGGTTGTTGTTGTTGCCCAGTGTGGTTAGTGAAACAGCCGTCCTGCATACTAATCCTCGTTCACTGGTCCTGATTAGAATCAACACCAAAGCATACATTTTCACTGATGACTAATCCTGAATTTTAGCATTAAGATTCCTACGTCATTCTCTGAGAAACAAATTTAATAATTCAATAAGTTATTTCTAGGTCTAGATTTCTAGGGAACTATTTTGTTCTTGGAAAATTCTGATAAAGCAACAACGTGATGAAAAGTTAAAGATAAAAAAAAATGACGAGAAGTCAAGTGCTAATTAATGTTGAAACCCAAGTAATAGCAAATAAAGGCATGAAACACTGCTGGCAAACTAGGGACAGGATGTGGCCTGCACTACTAATTCTCTAGAATTTAACTAAGGGCATGTTATTCCTTCCTGACTCCATCTGATTAAATAGTTGAACCACTGCGCCAAGGAGCAGCCATCTGGGCTAAAACACTGTTGAACTGATAAAAACCGATTTCATACCAGTATTCTGATATATCTAAACCCAAACACATCTCCTAAAAGTTCCCCACAGGCCTGCCTGTTCATGTCAGCGCAGTTATGCCTTGACTTGCAAAACAAAGCAAAAAAAGAACTAAGTCCAATAACGATCCCTGGAACTCGGGTATGTCATTTAAAGGTTAGAGTGGCGCGTTCATGAAAGCTGAGAGCATCAATTTCCTCACTTTAGTGCGACTAAATCAGCTCTTTGAATTGAATGCCATCAGTCAAAATTTGTCACCCACTACCTCCCCGGCGGCACTCAAATTCAGGTTATGAGTGTTCAAAAGTAAAAGCAAATACTTCTCGCAGTGTACAAACGTAATTGTATTCATAGCCATATCATAAGGATTTTTTTACAGGCCACCCTTGACAAAGACCAAGTGGCACATCTTATACCAGGCATGTATATTTAATCAAACTTGAATATGTAAAGTGTGAGTGGCCACGCGGGGTAATTGTTAGGCATAGCTGATGAGCCAAATTGAGAGCGACAGCGAGCAAACTAAAGAGACCTCTGGTGTGAAGTGTGTATATAACAAGTGTATATAAACCTGATGACTTGAATTCCTTGTCCACAAATCTTTGTCCACAAAAACAAACACCGATGAGGCCAGCCAGATTGACCTGTTAAATGTGTTGTCAATAATGAATATACAATAGAGTGGAAACAACTTTCAGAATAATCATCTGCCACTGTTGTAACAACACAAGATTGTGTTTGTGTCACCCTTTCTGAAATAATTAAATATGGATTTCACAACTCTGTGCTGGATGATGTGTTTTGCACCTCTTCCACAAGGATTCGCCTCTTATTTGCATCAAAACAAGGTACAATGTTACCTTTTCATACAGGGAACAACTACATGTAAATAAAGTTTTAGCAAGACTTGTTCCCACAAGACAAACATGGGAAGCAAGAAGGCTAAAGCCCACTAGCACTGCTACTGTGCTAGTTTTTCAAGTTCAAAGTAGTAATTGGCAAACTTCACCGTTCCTATACACATGACTCTTGGCCTCAATCCTCACTGGAGGAACAGTTAGAAAGATGGGGGGATGCACTGGAAAGAAGAGGAATGAAGATTAGCCGAAGTAAGAAAGAATATATGTGCATGAATGAGAGGGGTGGTGGGGGAAGAGTGAGGCTACAGGGAGAAGAGATAGCAAGGGTGGAGGACTTGAAATACTTTGGGTCGACCGTCCAGAGCAATGGTGAGTGTGGTCAGGAAGTGAAGAAACGGGTACAAGCAGGTTGGAACGGGTGGAGGAAGGTGTCAGGTGTGTTATGTGACAGAAGTGTCTCTGCGAGGATGAAGGGCAAAGTTTATAAAACAGTGGAGAGGCCAGCCATGATATACGGATTAGAGACAGTGGCACTGAAGAGACAACAGGAAGCAGAGCTGGAGGTGGCGGAAATGATTATGTTGAGGTTCGCTTTCAGAGTGACCAGGTTGGGTAAAATTAGAAATGAGCTCATCAGAGGGACAGCCAAGGTTCGATGTTTTGGAGACACAAAGTTAGAGAGAGCAGACTTCGATGGTTTGGACACGTCCAGAGCAGAAATAGTGAATATATTGGTAGAAGGGTGATGAGGATGGAGCTTCCAGGCAAGAGAGCTAGAGGAAGACCAAAGAGAAGGTTGATGGATGTCGTGAGGGAAGACATGAGGGCAGTTGGTGTTCAAGAGAAGGATGCAGGAGATAGGCTTACATGGAAAAGGATGACGCGCTGTGGCGACCCCTAAAGGGACAAGAAGAAGATAGTCAAGGTAGTAAGGTGATCAGAATCTATTTGCCATGTGTTCTCTTCAGTTTATTCCACAGCATACTCCAGATTTTCCTTCTCCATCTGTACTATGTAATCATAAAATAAAGTAATTTACACCTGTGATTGGACTTCCACTACAGGAGCTTGCTGAGTCATTCATCTGTCCACTCAAGTGTTATGAATAACACTGTCCTGTCTCATCGCACGTCGTGAGTAACGTACTGAAAAGCAACATAATCCATCTGTGATAACGAGGCTCACCTCATTTTTACACATTCATTCAAAAGTGACTTTAAGATTCTCATATTCACACACAAGAATTTGGAGCAGATAATTACTCAACCCATTTAAAAAAAATATATATATATACACTAGAATACTGTAGAATTCTGTGATATGATTATTGGTGGTAATGTGTGTGTGTTGTTGTTTTTTTTTTTAATTGCCATCTAACTAAGACTACGTGCCAAGAATTGGGTATGTCTCTTAATATTTGCTAAAGCTCCAGTGTGGAAAAAAATTAGATTTGTGACTGATTAACTATGGGGACCTCACCTACAGGTATCATCAGTTAACGGACGACTGGCGGGGGTTTATCACTGCTAACACAACGATTGGAGAAATAACAATTGATCATACCCCTTTCGAGAAATTGTTTAAAAGCTGGCTATGGAAAAATATATTATTTTAATGCAGCACGGACTGTCTGAAAATTGATAAATCATTTTAAAGATGAAAACCTTCTGGGCCACCTACCTTGATAACCAACCATGAATAATTCCTGTGCATGACTTTAGGCGGGGTACACCATGGGTTAATGAAACATTCAAAATCAAAAAGCAAAGTAAAAAAATAAAAATCATTGGATGCTATTAAAACTATCTAATCTAAATGGAAGCAGTGTCTCAATTCAGGGGCCTTGCTCTGTTAAGGAAGTTTACATAAATCCACTCAAAGGCTGTCCCAATTCCTAGACTCATTCAAATGTAGCCTTCTTATCCTGTTTTTGGTACTTTGCATTCACCAACACCCCATTGTTTACACGCCACTGCCTAGTCTTGAAAAATATTTCTGGCAGCACAATCGGCAAGTAGGTACTTTCACTTCAACATCCATTAGCAAATAATTACACATATACTGTATTGTGTGTTATAATGCAGCCCTATGGGGGGCACAAGTCAGTGTAAACTGTAGGCCGGTCCCAAGCCCGGATAAATGCACAGGGTTGCGTCAGGAAGGGCATCTAGCTTAAAACTTTGCCAAACAAATATGAGCATTCATCCAAAGAATTCCATACCGGATCGGTCGTGGCCCGGGTTAACAAAATCCGTCACCGGTGCTGTCAACCTGCAGGGTGCCATTGGAAATTCAGCTACTGTGGGTCGAAGTCAAAGAAGAAGAGGTGGAAAGCGGGTTCTTCGGCAGAAAGAGAAGAGGAAAGCACAGAGCCTAGAACTGAATGTGGGGACTTTGAAAGTTGGGACTATGACAGGAAAATCTCGGGAGTTGATTGACATGATAATTAGGAGAAAGGTTGACATATTGTGTGTCCAGGAGACCAGGTGGAAAGGCAGTAAGGCTAGAAGTTTAGGGACAGGGTTTGAATTATTTTACCATGGTGTAGATGGGAAGAGAAATGGAGTCGGGGTTATTTTAAAAGAGTTGGCTAAGAATGTCTTGGAGGTGAAAAGAGTATCAGATCGAGTGATGAGGCTGAAACTTGAAATTTAAGGTGTTGTGTGTAATGTGATTAGTGGCTATGCCCCACAGGTAGGATGTGACCTAGAGGTGAAAGAGAAATTCTGGAAGGAGCTAGACGAAGTAGTTCTGAGCATCCCAGACAGAGAGAGAGTCGTAATTGGTGCAGATTGTAATGGACTTGTTGGTGAAGGTAATAGGGGTGATGAAGAAGTGATGGGTAAGTACGACATCCAGGAAAGGAACTTGGAGGGACAGATGGTGGTAGACTTTGCAACAAGGATGCAAATGGCTGTAGTGAACACTTTTTTTCCAGAAGAGGCACGAACATAGGGTGACCTACAAGAGCGGAGGTAGAAGCACATAGGTGGATTATATCTTGTGCAGACGATGTAATCTGAAGGAGGTTACCAACTGTAAAGTAGTGGCAGGGGAGAGTGTGGCTAGACAGCATAGGATGGTGGTGTGTAAGATGACTCTGGTGGTGAGGAGGAAGATTAGGAAGACAAAGGCAGAGAAGAGAACCATGTGGTGGAAGCTGAGACAGGAAGAGTGTTGTGCAGCTTTTCGGGAAGAGGTGAGACAGGCTCTCGGTGGACGGGAGGAGCTTCCAGAAGACTGGACCACTGCAGCCAAGGTGATCAGAGAGGCAGGCAGGAGAGTACTTGGTGTATCTTCTGGCAGGAAAGGAGAGAAGGAGACTTGGTGGTAGAACCTCCCAGTACAGGAAAAACGTTAGCTAAGAAGAAGTGGGACACTGAGAGGACCGAGGAGAGGCGAAAGGAATACATTGAGATGCGACATAGGGCAAAGGTAGAGGTGGCAAAGGCCAAACAAGGGGCATATGAGGTTGGACACTAAAAGAAGGAGAAAACGATCTATACAGGCTGGCCAGACAGAGGAATAGACATGGGAAGGATGTGCAGCAGGTTAGTATGATTAAGGCTAGAGGTGGAAATATGTTGACTGGTGCTAGCTAGATGGAAAGAATACTTCGAGGAGTTGATGAATGTGGAAAATGAGAGAGAAGGGAGAGTAGATGAGGCAAGTGTGGTGGACCAGGAAGTGGCAATGATTAGTAAGGGGGAAGTTAGAAAGGCATTAAAGAGGATGAAAAATGGAAAGGCAGTTGGTCCTGATGACATTCCTGTGGAGGTATGGAAGCATCAAGGAGATGTGGCTGTGGAGTTTTTGACCAGCTTATTCAACAGAATTCTAGCGTGTGAGAAGGTGCCTGAGGAATGGAGGAAAAGTGTTTTAAGAACAAGGGTGATGTGCAGAGCTGTGGGAAGTATAGAGGAATAAAGTTGATGAGCCACACAATGAAGTTATGGGAAAGAGTAGTGGAGGCTAGACTCAGGACAGAAGTGAGTATTTGCGAGCAACAGTATGGTTTCATGCCTAGAAAGAGTACCACAGATGCATTATTTGCCTTGAGGATGTTGATGGAAAAGTACAGAGAAGGTCAGAAGGAGCTACATTGTGTCTTTGTAGATCTAGAGAAAGCCTATGACAGAGTACCCAGAGAGGAACTGTGGTACTGCATGCGGAAGTCTGGAGTGGAAGAGAAGTATGTTAGAATAATACAGGACATGTACGAGGGCAGCAGAACAGCGGTGAGGTGTGCTGTAGGTGTGACAGACGAATTTAAGGTGGAGGTGGGACTGCATCAGGGATCAGCACTGAGCCCCTTCCTTTTTGCAGTGGTGATGGATAGGCTGACAGATGAGGTTAGACTGGAATCCCCGTGGACCATGATGTTTGCAGATGACATTGTGATCTGCAGTGAAAGCAGGGAGCAGCTGGAGGAACAGTTAGAAAGATGGAGGGATGCACTGGAAAGCAGAGGAATGAAGATTAGCCTAAGTAAAACAGAATATATGTGCATGAATAAGAGGGGTGGTGGGGGAAGAGTGAGGCTACAGGGAGAAGAGATAGCAAGGGTGGAGGACTTTAAATACTTTGGGTCAACCGTCCAGAGCAATGGTGAGTGTGGTCAGGAAGTGAAGAAACGGGTCCAAGCAGGTTGGAACGGGTGGAGGAAGGTGTCAGGTGTGTTATGTGACAGAAGAGTCTCTGCTAGGATGAAGGGCAAAGTTTATAAAACAGTGGTGAGGCCAGCCATGATGTACGGATTAGAGACAGTGGCACTGAAGAGACAATGGGAAGCAGAGCTGGAGGTGGCGGAAATGAAGATGTTGAGGTTCGCTCTGGGATTGACCAGGTTGGATAAAATTAGAAATGAGCTCATCAGAGGGACAGCCAAGGTTCGATGTTTTGGAGACAAAGTTAGAGAGAGCAGACTTCGATGGTTTGGACACGTCCAGAGGAGGAATAGTGAGTATATTGGTAGAAGGATGATGAGGATGGAGCTGCCAGGCAAGAGAGCTAGAGGAAGGCCAAGGAGAAGGTTGATGGATGTCGTGAGGGAAGACATGAAGGCAGTTGGTGTTTGAGAGGAGGATGCAGGAGATGCTGTAGGCTTACATGGAAAAGGATGACGCGCAGTGGCGACCCCTAACGGGACAAGCCGAAAGGAAAAGAAGAAGATACTGTATTGTGTGTTATAATAGAAGTGATGGTACAACAAGGAAATCTAGACTATTCAATCTATTTTTAACAAGGTTTTACACAACTTTTAAAGATGCTTTGAAAGAACGACCACCAAAGACTGTATAGGCTGCATCTTCTAAAGGGTGCTGTGCCCTTGACTTGTTTTGGAAAGTCTTAACCTAAGCTGGAGTTTTTGTATTGTGAGGTCAAATGGATTTTGTGTGCGAATTGCATAGAGTCTGTTTGTGCAGGACACAACAGAAAGAAATTCAAGAGACCTTTGACAGTCAGGAGTCAGGAGGCTATTGCAGCAGAGGTCACTTTCAGCGAACCTGAAGAACAACTGCACAGACAATCGAAAAGTCTACCAGGTACCCACTCTTGACCATAAAAAAAAAAGGAAAACCCAAACAAAAACACAATTATATCAAAGCGTAGCCAATGCTGAGATTTTAGAAGCACAAAATGCCACCAGGTCATCTCATGTTGTGGATAAAGGAGAGATAGCAGTTCATGAGCCTGCGGAGCGCAAGCTGGAGCAGGAATCGACACAGACAGGAGAAGAACTACATCATCTTAATCTGCCTACGAAATCTTATCTTCTATCGCTTTCATAATAGCTTTTAGAACAACGCAATAATCACAGAAAAATATTAAAGCCCATAAACCCTCAACCACAGCATACTATTTGCTAGGTAATTAATACATAAATGGAACAGACACTGACTCGGGGGACAAAGTTTGACTGCCAAAATTCCTTCTTCAGAGGTAGTGCGAGCCAGAGTTTTGGGACAGGGGTGTGAAGTTTGACACCTGCAACTCCTGCCACCCTGTTTTGTCAAAAGTAATGATTTTGACAAAACATTTAACCCTAACCCTGACTTTCCAATTCTCTCCTCTTATTTAAATTCAGTGGGGCAAAAAAGTATTTAGTCAGCCACCAATTGTGCAAGTTCTCCCACTTAAAAAGATGAGACAGGCCTGTAATTTTCATCATAGGTATACCTCACCTATGAGAGACAAAATGAGAAAAAAAATAATCCAGAAAATCACACTGATTTTTAAAGAATTTATCAGCAAATTATGGTGGAAAATAGATATCACATATTCAAATTTATGAATAGTCATAAAACATGTCTGAAACAAGCAATTTCAATCGGACGCTTTTAGGTACACGGAGGACTGCTGCTGTGTTTCTGTGAGGCAACATTGACCAGATTGTAGGTGGATGCTCTGAGATGAACCGATGCAAAAAGAATAACAATAAATACCTATAAATAATAATAAATCATCAAATAGGAACAGGTCATCATTACTCACTCATTTAAAAAAAGTGGTAAAATAAAATGATGCAATTAATGAAATCAAATTAAGAAATATCCCTTAAAATCTGCAAACTTAAAAAAGAGCTAATAAATGGAAATGGAAATAAAAAAAATATTTTATGGCTTGCCCAATTTGATAACTGAACACGCACCGTCAGCCATGAAAAAAAACCCACAAAAAGACGACCTTTATCTAACAGGATTTCTTCTTTATTAACCTTTCAATTGAATTCAATTTAAGATATTGATTACAAGCAGGCCTGCCTTTTCAGTGCCTTCAGCGGGATATGGTCAGCATCACAATTTCCTTCCTTTGTCTATTGTAAGGGTGTATTGTGGGATTATGTTGGTCTCTTTGGTTGGCCGTGGAGCTGGCGGGGATCGCAGCGCTGGCTGCTGCCCTGTCAAGTGGTGCCAGCTTCATCATTGGTCTCCTGCAAATGATTAATTACTATGTAGTATAGGTTCACTGTGCTCTTAGGGCCTGCCTGAAGAAGCTGTAAGAGGGTAAGACAGTAGCGAGTGGGTGAACTGAATGGGAGTTGATGAAAGAGATGATTTGAATTTAGTGGCACAGGGTGCGACACTGTGAAAAAAGGGAGTCGGCAAAGAGGAGGATGATAGTCAGGGGAGTAACTGTGGGGATATACTGTAGTGTAAATGGGAGATTATATGATGAAACAATATGGAAGGAGTATTACTTGCAAGTGAGGCATACATATTTTGCTCTATGAAAAGTCAAAAAAGGGAGGATGTTATTAAAAAATGACGAGTTCAGTTCCAAAAAGAGATAAAAGCTATTCTTGAAGTGGGCAAAGAATGAATAATAGACGCATCGACCGCGGTAGCGCTCTTAAGCGCTCTTTTGGGGTGTGATGTACTGGCTCAGAAAAGCAGCTTTACACATCTGTCATGTCATTATACACTCTGAAGGTCAGATATGGGCTTCAAAGTTATAGTAAAATGCCAGCAGTGCAGAAAAGGGATGCTGATGTTCCGATATTAACTGCTATCTGCTGATGATGTGGGAATGTCATGTAACAAATGCTTTCGAATTATTTTCATGTGTGTCTTTGTGAAGCCCAGTGGTGAGCCCAATAAAAGTATTTCTATTAAAACAACCTTAAACTATATGCAATAATATAAAATTATGTATAATTGGGTTGTCTCTGTATGAACAGAATGGGGGGATTTAGTCGACCTGGTAATTTTTTACCTTTGGAAATATTATCAGAGCCATAAAAGAGTTGACGATGCCAGGACTGTACAGTAAATGGTGGACCGACTGGTTAGCACATCTGCCTCACAGTTCTGGGGACTGGGGTTCAAATCCCAGCCCCGCCTGTGTGGAGTTGGCATGTTCTCCCCGTGCCTGGGTGGGTTTTCTCCGGGCAGTCCGGTTTCCTCCCACATCCCAAAAACATGCATTGTAGGTTGATTGAAGACTCTAAATTGCCCGTAGGTGTGAATGTGAGTGTGAATGATTGTTTGTTTCTGTGTGCCCTGCGATTGGCTGGCGACCGGTTCAGGGTGTACCCCGCCTCCAGCCCGATGATAGCTGGGATAGGCTCCCGCAGTCCACGACCCAAAACTGCAACTCTACTTTGGTTTTGATAGTAGTTCCGTGTAGTCTGGACTCTGGCTGTTGCTTGAGAGAAAATAAAATGCAAGATCTTTGTCCAAGTAGCCAAGTCAAACACGTCTGAGATGAATTTGAACAAAATTTCACAATAGCGTGAGATATGGCCAACTGTTGTAAAAACACGACGTCGCATAAACACAATCACTTTCCGCCACCTATTCAAGAAACTGCTGTATATCTTACAATCCTCCATGAGCAACTTAAGTATTAACTACACGTGTGTTTGTCATGATGATGCCCATAGAAATAGAAAATAAAGCAACCTAGCACAAAAACCACACAATTCAGTTAAACCGATTCCAATAAAACAAGCACACTAGGAAAGTGATCTGCAATTAGATGTAAGTGTGACCTTATAGCTGGCACTATTGTAGTTATTTTTCATTGGGTTATTTAAACAAGGTGCACAATAACACATCAAGAAGATTGCTGACATTCAGCTTTCTTGAGCTTCTTTTGATTTATTTTCCCATAACAAACAAATCCATCTTAAGCCTACATGCCACTCTCTCAGACATATCACTAACAAAAAGCTCTATATTACAAATCACGGAACAGAGGGATGTGTGGGTTAAAAGACAGTGTCCCTTTTAAGACCAAATCTCTCTTTTGCAGTTCTCATTTGAAAAGTATTTTACTGCACTTGAAACCCCAAAGTAAACATTCTGACATTAATCATAAAGCTGCACCTGTATTATTGCATTCACCATGTGTCTGCATTGCTCCTGCTATCTTTGAGACAAAAACAGGACCCCCGTCCTTCTTCCAAAAAGTTAATTACCCATTTGCCACCCTGACATTTTTCATACTCACACACTACATTATTCTATTGTCCTTTCCCACCACTGTCTTCAGCATGAGTGTTTTCACCATAGGCTATTGTCTCCAATCTCAGGAGTCACATAGACATTGGTCCCATGTTAAAAAAAAAGTAAAGAATTCTGCTTTGCCAGGGGAGAGAAGCAATTATTAAAACTGCCTCAAAACCAAAATGATCTATCTGACATAACAAGCCAAGCATGGGAAAATGCTACAGCAAAGGAAATTGCGAGATGGGCATCTGTGTATGTGAGAGAAAGAACCACTTTGCCTTATAACCTTCAGTGGGAAAATACAGGAGAGTTTAATGGGTTTATAATGAAATGTTCAAAGGCATTTGCACCTAAGGGGGACAATGGCCAAAAGTCTTAGTAACATAAACTCTGTTGCCAAAAGTATTCACTCACCTGCCTTGACTCATTTGATTTTAAGTCTTATCCCATTCTAAATGCATTTGGTTTAATATGATGTTGGTCTGCCCTTTGCAGCTGTAACACCGTCAACTCTTGTGGGAAGGCTTTCAACAAGGTTTAGGAGTGAGTTTATGGGAATTTTTGCTGATTCTTCCAGGAGCATATTTGTGGGGTGACACACTGATGTTGGCTTAGAAGGCATGGCTCACTGTCCACTCGTAATCAACCCAAAGGTATTCTATCGGGTTGAGGTCAGGATTCTGCTCAGGCCAGTCAAGTTCATCCATACCAACTTCTTTCATCCATGTCTTTCTGGACTTTGCTTTTTGCACTGGTGCACAGACACGTTGGAACAGGAAGGGGTAATCCCCAAACTGTTTGACTGTCCAAAATCTCTTAGTATGCTGAAGCATTCAGAGTTCTTTTCACTGGAGCTCAGGGACTAATATTTTCAGAATCAGAATCATCTTTATTTGCCAAGTATGTCCAAAACACACAAGGAATTTGTCTCCGGTAGTTGGAGCCGCTCTAGTACAAGAGACAGTCAATTTACAGAACACTTTGGAGACATAAAGACATTGACAAAAAACAATTGTGCAAAAAGATGTCCTCTAGCACTTAGAGCAGTTCGAATGACTAATATTGCAATAGTCCGGTGCAATGACCATTGTCCAAAGGGCGCTGAGACTTCAAGGAGTGTATGCGGTTTAAAGTGACGAGTAGTGCGATAATCTGGGACAATGTTGGTTGTGCAAATGTTACAGATACTCCTCAATCAGTGTGCAAATGGAGCAGATGCTACTCTGGAATGAGTGGCCAGTATATGCAAATAGTGCAGCATGGTGAGACAACGACAGTGAGTGCACGAGTAATACATAATTGGCCCCACAGAAATGTGACAACGAACTCAAGTCAAAAAATTGCCAGCTTGTTGTAATGGAATTATAGGTTAGCTGTTTAAGAAGTTAATTGCAAGAGGGAAGAAGCTGTTGGAATGTCTACTAGTTCTAGTTTGCATTGATTGGTAGCGCCTACCTGAGGGAAGGAGCTGGAAGAGCTGGTGACCGGGGTGCGGAGGGTCAGAGAGGATTTTGCACGCCCTTGTCTTTGTTCTGGGAGCGTGCAAGTCCTCAAGGGTGGGTAGGGGGGTACCGACAATCCTTTCAGCAGTTTTGATTGTCCGTTGCAGTCGGAGTTTGTCCTTTTTTGTAGCAGCACCAAACCAGACTGTGATGGAAGAACACAGGACTGATTCGATGACCGCTGTGTAGAACTGTCTCAGCAGCTTCGGTGGCAGGCCGTGCTTTCTCAGAAGCCGCAGGAAGTACATCCTCTGCTGGGCCTTTTTGAGGACGGAGTTGATGTTGGTCGCCCACTTCAGGTCCTGAGAGATTGTAATTCCCAGGAACTTGAAGGTCTCGACGGTTGACACAAGGCAGCTGGACAACGTGAGGGGCAGCTGTGGCGAAGGATGCCTCCTGAAGTCCACGATCATCTCTACAGTCTTGAGCGTGTTCAGCTCCAGGTTGTGTCGGCCGCACCACAGCTCCAGCCGCTCCGCTTCCTGTCGATATGCAGACTCGTTACCGTCCTTGATGCGGCCGATGACAGTGGTGTCATCTGCAAACTTCAGGAGTTTGACAGTCGGGTTCGCTGAGGTGCAGTCGTTCGTGAAGAGAGAGAAGAGCATCGGAGAGAGGACACAACCTTGGGGCGCCCCAGTGCTGATGCTGCGTGTGGATGAGGTGGCCTCCCGCAGCCTGACCTGCTGTGTCCTGCCCGTCAGAAAGCTGTAAATCCACTGGCAGATGGCAGGTGAGACGCTGAGCTGGAGAAGCTTGGATGAAAGGAGTTCAGGGATGATGGTGTTGAACTCTGAGCTGAAGTCCACGAACATGATCCTCGCGTAGGTCCCTGCACTGTCGAGGTGTTCTAGGATGAAGTGCAGTCCCATGTTGACTGCATCATCCGCAGACCTGTTCGCTTGGTAGGCAAACTGCAGGGACATATTTTGGACATTTCCAATTTAGTGGAAAGTTTGGAGATGGCCCGTTCCTGTCCCAACGTGACTGTGCATCAGTGCACAAATCAAGGTCCATAAAGACACGGATGAGAGAGTTGGATGTAGATTAACTTGACTGGCCTGCACAATCCTGACCTCAACTCTACAGAACACTTTTGGATGAATTACAGCAGAGATTGAGAACCAGGCCTTCTCATCCAACATCAGTGTATAACCTCACAAATGGGCTTCTGGAAAAATGGTCATACATTTCCATAAACACACTCCTAAACCTTGTGTAAAACCTTCCCAGAAGAGTTTAAAATGTTATAACTGCAGAGGGGGGGGGATCAATGTCATATTAAACCTTATGGATTAAGAATGGAATGTCACTTAAATTCATATCTGACTCAAGGCAGGTGAGTGAATACTTTTGGCAATATGGTATATCGCTGAAAGAATTAATCAGTTAATTAGGAGATGGGCTACTCAGTTCTCTTTCAATTTTATTAATTTTGCATCTTGAATAGTTCAATAATTCCAAATTTGGCAAAGGTATTTTTCTGTTCCATTAAGATCCACAAAGCCAGAGGCATTATTGGCATATGTAGAACAGAGAATACCGCTGTTTACGCTCCCAGTACAAGGGCATTTTTGGATGCTGGTTTTTGCTTAGGCACTTTACTTTTCGGCGTAGTGACTGGTTAGCACATCTGCCTTACAGTTCTGAGGTCCCAGGTTCAAATCCTGGCCCTTTCCGTGTGGAGTTTGCATGTTCTCCCCGTGCCTGCGTGGGTTTTCTCCGGGTACTCCAGTTTCCTCCCACATCCCAAAATTATGCATGTTAAGGTTGATTGCAGACTCTAAATTATTTGTTTATATGTGCCCAGCGATTGGCTGGCGACCAGTTCAGGGTGTACCCCGCCTCTCGCCTGAAGATAGCTGGAATAGGCTCCAACACGACCGCGACCCTAGTAAGGATAAGCGGTACAGAAAATGGATGGATGAACTTTCCTTTCCTATCTGAGCAAAATTAGCATAAGTTACTCGTGACCAAACTTTACAAAAGAAATGGAGTATGTCTGTATGGCTATATTTTCGGGCGAAAAATGACACAAAGGCTGTAAGATACAGTAGTAAAACCAAAAATTTATATAAGCACATGAAAAATTATGCAAAGGAAAACACCTATTTTCTATTTACTAATAAACTTCTATCAGTCTTTGTGCATGTACAACAGTGTCAATTCACTTGCATGTATCCGCAGGCAACACCCCTGGAACTCTTTTACTGGGTGTGGGGTCACGCACTTACTGCGACAAATAACTCATGAATATGCAAATCGCTTGTGTATCCCCTCACTCACACTCTTGTCCTGTAGACTTTTATAATTTACATAATTAATCCCACCACACTTAAATTGTACGGCCGGGTTCACAAATCTTTTCCTGCATGCTTCTTCCCTTGTCCTTGTCCTGTTCTATCTTGTCCTGTCCTCCCCTCACAGGGTGTAGCACTACAGCCCCATGCAACACTCATATTTAATGTTTCATTGTTGCGTGGGTTTTCTCCGGGCACTCCGGTTTCCTCCCACATCCCAAAAACATGCGTGGTAGGTTAATTGACAACTCTAAATTTCCCGTAGGTGTGAATGTGAGTGCGAATGGTTGTTTGTTTGTATGTGCCCTGCGATTGGCTGGCAACCAGTTCAGGGTGTACCCCGCCTCCTGCCCGATGATAGCTGGGATAGGCTCCGGCACGCCCGTGACCCTAGTGAGGAGCAGTGGCTCAGAAAATGGATGGATGGATGGATGTTGTAGACAATGTAATGATTTACTTCTCTCATCCTGTTTAGAATTAGTGCTTTGTCTATTGTCTCTGTTTCTCTTTCCCCTCTAGAAACTTTGTTCTGTTCGACTGATTGACTCTGATTCTCAATAAGCCTTAATTATAATACTAAGAAACCATAGCGGAAGCTTAAAAAATCCACAGTGACACAGTAAAACTGTTCCGGCATACAAGGGATACAGATTTTCCATTCTGCTTGACCTAACAAAAAAAAAAACTATAGCCCTTAATCACAAAAGAGTCTCAAAAGGTTTCACAGGGCCACAGTTGACAAAGATTGAGGACATTCCCTTAATCGGGCAAGGGAAACCTCAAAACCCAATTTAGGGAGAAAAGAAGAAACCTTGAGAAGGAACCACAGATGGAGGGATCCCCCTTTCAGGATGACCAGGCTGTAATGGATGTCGAGTGGACAACAATTATCACATACTATGGTACTGTACAATGTTAATTAAGATGGCATAAGAGTCCTTTTAAAGAGATGGTCATCTTCCAACTTGAAGGTTGTGTTATGGAGCCCCTGTGACCATGCCAAAGATACTGAACCCCCAGTTACAGTATTCCTGACGCTGTGTCATCAGTAGGTGAATGAGGAGTGCTTTGAGTACCTCGAAGTGACAGCCCGTTTACTATTAAAAACTGGAGTTCAACATTCTTCCCAAACTGTTTTAACAGCAACGGTTAAACAACACCACTTCTGTTGTTATATATTTTCAAATCTAATCACAGCTGGACTTGGTTTTGGCATTTTTAGACCAGTGGGAGCTCCTTTTGTGTCATAGTAGTAGCTGACCTACCTTCAATTCAATGAGACTTGGACAACCTTCACTTTCAGCCTGTTCTTTTTCTACTTATCAAAAAGGATACTCTAGCTTCCCAAAGCCAAGGAAGGTCGACCGCCAATTGTGAAGATCATGTCCTCTACTAAAATAGCAGCAGACAATTACATTAGTCCACATACAGTGGTGTAGTCAATCGTATTAGCCCTATACGACGCACAGCCATATAGAGCAGACTGGATGATGAGAAGCGATCCAATTCATACGTCTCATTGGAAGTGACACAGCTGCTACAGTCAAATTTCATACATAATCACAAATGGACAATTAACAATCTCTGAACTGCCCGACCCCTTGCCAAAATAAGTAAAGCTCCTCTGTTCCCAGAGCAAACAAATCAATACTTAATGAAAGCGCACTTTGAGATTGATAGTTTGTTGATATACAGTAGGTTTTAATATAATATATGTATCCATTTGTGGCTTGCTATTGAGCCACTTTGATCAACAGGTCAGCAAAGGTGTCTGGGTAAGAGGAAATTCATCACTGCTAGAAAATAAGAACACTGTCCAATATTGATCTTTAGATTTTAGATCCCAGGGTCATGACCATCATATTGTAAGTAATTTAGTCATTACAAATACTGAAATAACACAATACTGGCCCTAATTCAGTGTTTTTCAAGAGTCACAGAGTTCAGAAAATGCAGAATATTAAGCACCTATGTCTTGTAAAGGCAAGATACAAGTGTATTTACTCTGGTCCTAATGAGAACAGATAAATGCTCCGTGTTAACCTTGGACTCAAGACTGCAGTCGTGGGCGTAAAACACAAACTAAGGGGAGAAGTCGATGAGAGAAATTGAAATTCTTAACACAAAGCTAAAACCAATGAAGTAGCAAGTCAAAGAAAATAAGTAACTTCAGTAATTGTGGCCGTAGATTTACAGTGCTTCTTCAGGAAGGAATAATAAAAAAAAAAAAAAAAATTATTTAGTAATGCCTCTCCTTTAGGCGTCACCTTATCGTGGTGGAGGGGTTTGTGTGTCCCAATTACTATTTTGACAGCCGGGTGCATTGAGCTGCAGTTGTTCGTGTAGGGAGAGGACACATCCTTGGGTCGCCCTGGTGCTGGCGGTCCATGTGGATGAGGTGCTGCCCCCCAGAGAGGTGCTCTCGGAGGAAGTGCAGTCCCATGTTGACTGCGTTATGCGCAAAACTGTTTGCTTGGTATGCAAACTGCAGGGGGTCCGGCAGGGGACCCGTGACGCTCTTGTGGTGGTCCAGTACGAGACATTCAAAGGACTTCATGTCCACAGATGTCAGGGCGACAAGCCAAGTAGTCATTCAGACGAGAGATTTATGAATATCTTTATATTTTTCTTGAAATTGGCTTTTTAACATTGTATAATTTAAATTTTAATGTATTTTATTATTAAGGTTGTTCACTTTATTACAACTAATACATTATTAATTGATAAATTCATATTTCATACGTTTCTTTAAAAGGATTTGCACAAGATGTAACAACACATTAGAACTTTTGTGTGCTTTTCATTTCTACCCCTCACTCTGAATCAGAATCAGAATCAGAATCATCTTTATTTGCCAAGTATGTCCAGTATGAAGTATGTTTTTTTTTTTGATAATTAATGAAGCAATTGTTTGACTGACAATAACTCAGTTACCAATGATTTAATTAAATGAATAAAAAGTAAATAATGATGAATAATAAAATGTAAAATGGTTTATTAAGAATATAAAATGTATTCTCATTTTAAAATCAAATTATTTAGAATCAAGCAAATTAACTTAATCAATTAAAATAAACAAAACATTGTTAAATATATATGTATTTAATTTAATATTCTATCACTCCACCAATTATAAGAGAAACGATTACAAAATAGAGATAATGAAAAAATATTTTTTGTCCCATTTTTAGGAGAACCATCTTAATTAATACAAACAAATATTTGTGACTCAATAGCTGTTTATCGGGTCAGATTAAAAAACGTAGAAGGCCCCTTGAATTAGAAGACTGGTCCCAGTCTGTGCCGCTACTACTCTAGCAGCACCAGTATTGTGCACAGTAGTGTTGAGTACATTGTAGGGATTCATTTCTCTGACACTTTCTGTCTCACTTGTTTTATAAAGCTACTAACATGCTTCTTTATTGTTGACATGTTCCTGTCAAGTTTAATTAATTCCGTGACCATGCTAGGAGCTCCAAACAGTCATATCACAAATCATCTTTCTCCATTGAAATGAATGGAAATGCCATTAATCTAGTCCAGCCTCCCAAACAATCCAACACAAATGTTTGTAATGTGTTTTTATTAAGCAAAATAGCACTCTACAATTCTTTATTTAAAAAACCATACAACAATGACATAATTAAATAGAGCAAAACAAATGAAACCGTTTTTGCCACATTTTTTGCTTTAATACAATGGACTTTGTGCTACTCCTTCTGGTGTCTGCTCCTTAGCTACCTGGGGGCAGTATAATAGTTATGGTTATACAGTACTGTACATGGAAACAGTCCCAGCAGTAAAGTAATATTTATATATATATATATATTTGTAGAGAATAAAGAGTATATGCTTTTGAGTATTGTAATATCTGTCTATGTGTTGCTCCACCGTTTGTGTTTAAATGTCCGTCGCTTAAAGGGATATAATACTGCAACACATTCTATTGCTATTTGTTATCCCATTTATGACGTTTCCCATTTTGTGTTAGCATTAAGCTTGGCTTAAATACACAACGAGTAATTCTGTGTTTCATGTTTAGTCTAACAGTAAACTTCAAACTGGGAGTGGCATGAAACAGCTTGAAATGATTTGAGTTGCCTTCACCAGTACCATAGAGCGCTTGTATGTAAAGTTTTTGCTCACCAGTCAAAGCAAAAACAAAACAAAACAAAACAAATAAACCAAACAAAAAAAACTGTCTGAATGACAGCTCAAATCTTGAAAATCTTGTGAGTGGGGTCACTTGTATCTCAAACCACCACTGTATAGTCGATGTCCAATATACACTGGATTGGTCGCTAGTGAATGCCAGGGTAATGAAGGAATAGGACATTGAGGTGGGATTGATCCTTTGTCGTATATGTGAAGCACTACAGGACTTGGTTGCTTGTGTAATGTTTCAGATATGGGCTAAAGAGATGTCGGTGCCCTTAAGTAAGGAAACCCCTCTCCCCCACTCCGCCTACCCTATAAATGGTATCAATTTGGTTACAGTCTGTTAATAGGAAAATTCAATTTCCTGTTGGGATTAATTATATAATTTCAATCATCAAAACAGATCTCTCCTCATTTAAAAACTCATAAAAATTCTCCCTTGGACTAACAAAGAACCAGCAAAATAACCACAGATAGGGAGTAGACATCGCGATAACAATCTAATATTTTTCTTAAAGACTAATTATCCATTACCATGCACACTGGTGTGAGACTAAGTGTACTAATGGTAAAACAGTATGTGTCTGCATAATACATTTCTGTTATGATGGGCGCAAAAAGCATTCACAACTATCAAAAAGAGCATATAACAGAAAACGACGAGGACACAAGGTCACCGCGACTATGTACACGTGAATAACTAGAAACACAAAGGTGGTGAAAACAAAGTACTAAATATTACAAACCAAAATCAAAACTCACAAGGCCTAAAAACAAAACAACACAAGAGGCAAACAGATGTACAAGTTGAACTTAACGGCGTGTACACTGGCAAAAAAAGCTACTACTGACTAGAAATACTTAAATAGAAGGAATGTCGACACAGTGGTGGCAAGCAAGGGGTCGTGACCCTTGATCCGACACCTTTCTGCAGCTTCCTCAGTTCCTAAGTACCCAGCTGATGACAATAGGCAGCAGTTGCGGTGCCGTAGGCTCCCCCCCCCCCCAAAGGTCACAATGAGGACTGGAAACATACAGAAACCAGAAGCACCAGCAAGGACAAATAGGAACATGACCATTTTAGACTGCAAGATGAGTTTTTAACATCCTGCAAATCTCCACCCACCCATCAGTCTCTCTGAAACAGGGGATGCACGGCGAGGAAGAAATTTTCATTCCCGAATATTGATGTCCTGTACATTCCTTATCACATTACAGTGTTCTCTCATATATTAATTAGTCTTCAGAAATCCTCATGGCAAAATGTTGGTACTGGACACTGATTTCATTAAAGCATATTTGAAGCTCTTCAGAAACCCATTAATGACGGATGGAGTGACTCGCATACGCATACACCAAGCATTCACTGTACTACAGTGTAGTGTCTCTTCAGTGTCCGCCACTCTTCAATGTTGTTTGGGTGTACTTTGCACCCGCAAAGCTGACACAAAACGAATCAAGGACACTGGTTAGTTAATAGGGGGGCGAGTGGGAAAGCCGGTCAGCTCGCTCTTGCATGGTGGAGCCTGCTAATGTGATTGGCTGCCTCGCAACGTGCAGCTTCCATCAATGAAGAAAGACTTCTTTCCTTCAGGTAGCCCATCAGGAATCCCATCACGAGTGCCTGGTTTGCACTGGACCATCAATCCACAAGTCTGTGTGAGTTGGTAGAGCAAGAAACTGCGCCCGACAGTGTGTATTAAATTCACTCAATTGCAACACTTGCATATAGAGGTAGAGTTGAATGTTCCAAGAGAAACTGAGTTACTGCTTGGAAAAATGAAATTTCTGTACAGTGAAACCTCCAATTTCAAACACAATCTGTTCTGTGATACTGGTTGTCTTCCATTTGACTTTAAATTGTAAAAAAAAAAAAAAAAAAAGGAATTGAATGATACACATTCTTACCAGAGGTGAAAGGCTGACTACACCCTGGACTGGTCACCAGTCAGTCACAAGGCACATTGACACAGACAACCATTCACACCCACATTCACTCCAGCACTGAGTGAGAATGGAACCCATACTGCCTGCATGGAAGTCAGGCAAATTAATCACTGATGGTGCACCAACAGTGAGTGAGTCAGTGAAGTGATCAAATGCAAAAGCAGACATCTCCATTTTTTTGTGAATTGAGCAAAATCATTCTTTTTTTCCTGGTTTTCACGTTAAAGCTAATAATTTAATGTATTGTTGTTTAATATAAATTAGGCAATTAAGAGGATAATTTGGAAAAAAATCTAACATTTATCGAAAAGTCTTTTAAAGATGTCTATGATGTCATTTCATTGCAAAACCAGACAACTCCAACAAATTACTTTTTTTTTCCAAAAGCAGACAAGTCCTAAATGCTCACATAAATTTTTACACTAAAATGGTAGGTATCATCCTTTGCAAATAATTACTGACAGGTGACTGTACTAGAATTACAGCCTCTTGAACTAACCCTTAATCTTAACCTAAATTAACCATTCATCCCAACACTTCAAAGAAAGACACAGTCAAATTCATTGCACAGAGTCGGTTATCTTCTTCATTAAAGGAGCGTTAGCATCCAGATGGCCTAAATTTCACCCAGAAGTTAAATTTATGTATTGTTTGCTCAAGAAAATTAAACTGCCTGCCATTTCCAATAATATCAATCCATTTTGAAGGAATCAGTGAATAACTAATTGAATGCCCCTTTGTATGAATGACCCTTTTGCAACCCAAAAATAGAGATGCCATGTCTTGGCGTGATGTCATTCAAAAAAAAAAAATGGAGACAACTGGGATGGTCTAGAATGCTTAAAGTATCTCGCTTGATGTCCGAAAACTGTGATGAATACTACAACTATACTTATGCCCCTTTCAACCTCTGAAAATATCATAACGATAGCTCTCTCCATAGGTGCTCACTATAGCGAATGAGGAAGTGAGGGGCTTACCTTCATTTTCTCTAATTTTTTGAGCGCTCATGGGTCTGTTTTTCTTCAACAATAATAAAGTAGATTTACACAGCGCCTTTCAAGACACCCAAGAATGCTTTACAGTGTTGAGCATTGGGTGTGGGAGCCTCTGTGGCTGCAGTGTTTACGGTGAAGAGGTCTATAGCCCTCCACCAAGACAATGATCTCCACGGAAGGAGGCATTCGACAGCCGAGCCCGAGGAGCTGTACGGACGTTCACGGCAGCGCCGCAACCAAAGTCGGAAATGAGCCATCGCTGAAAGTGGACTCTGACTGCGGCAGAATCAATGGGAGAATGTTGAGCAGGAGCCAAGAAAGTGTGGCAGATGATGAGAACTGCGCCAGCCAGATAGCTAGCTGGAAAGAAGGCAGCTGGTCCTAGTCAGCGAGGATTTATAGCACCGACACAGAGACACGTGTAAACCAACCTGGCTTCTACCATTACCCTCGGTACATTAATGGATCCTGGTACTTCAACCAGGAGCCATTTCATTCCAAACTCCGACCAAAACCGAATCAGAATCATTGAAATGATCGCTGCAATTTACACTCCTCTCGGTTGGTCAGTCGCATTTTGTTTTATCTTGCTTAATTCTTCAAATTTCATGAGAATATAACCAAGAACACGTAGCCAAAGTAACCACGAACACATTGCAATGTTCTGGAATTGTTCTGCTGCTGATGACATCAGGCTGGTGTGCCAATCACGCAGTTTTGGCTAGTCAAAATCTGCTGGAAACCAAATCCACAAACAATAAAATAGGTGCCAATGTTCTCAGCATTAAAAAGTATGACATTATGACATTTTTCTTGAACTGTTTCACACATTTAACCATAGGAAATACAGTTGAAAGTTGCCATATTTTACGCTCACTTTCAAGCACAATCCAAACTATATTAGCCAGAAATCATTGGCGCAGACATGTTCAAGGACTCACGTTATGACTTAAATGCATATGGGCTCCTGATTGATTTTAAAGGAGATGACGTTACTTGCATTAAAATGCGAATGGCACTTGTCGCTTTCTGAAATAAAACCTTAATAATCTTTATTTTAGACGTTTTCCATCAGTTGTTTGTTTTTGCAGACTTAAAAAAGAGTCCAACATTGAACGATGTCGTGAATGGCAGTCTGCTAGAAGGTGTGGCTCTAATTTTGTCTAAATGATGCTTGTTGACTTTTGCGTTTAAGATAACTGGATATAAATATTAATAATTGTACTGTGCATCACTGTGGTAAACAAGAAAAAAGTCAGACACTTACCCTTTAGACATAACGTACAATGTTGTAGATAGCAGACAACTATTCACCTCCACTTTTGTTTTCACCTGCTTTCACGTCTATTGAAAGAGAGCAGTTAGCATTCAGATGTGTGCAAAACATGCATTAATTGGAGACTCTAAATTGCCCGTAGGCATGACTGTGAGTGCGAATGGTTGTTTGTTTCGTTGTGCCCTGCGATTGGCTGGCAACCAGTTCAGGGTGTACCCCGCCTCCTGCCCGATGACAGCTGGGATAGGCTCCAGCACGCCCGCGACCCTAGTGAGGAGAAGCGGTTCAGAAAATGGATGGATGGATGGATAAACAGGTTTTGTCACACTGCATCAACTGAATGGCCATTATGCTGCTCCCTGGTATGCCAAATATACCCTCTTTTTTGAAGAATTGTTCACCATTTGCCAAAGTTTATGGTATGGTATATGTTATGGTATGGTAGAATTTATTGTCATTCCTCAATATATGTGGAACATACAGAGGGCCGAAATTACTTTTCCAAGAGGCCAAATTTGTTGGTGTCATGGTTTAATACAATATACCACTTTAAAATACCACAGAATATGAGGGATTTGTGCAAATATGTGTTGCTACTTCCGCAAGACCGAAAAGGAGATCTGTGGTGTTGTTAGTCAGAAACCGGCTTTGCAACATTCAGTGCAAACCAGTTTTCAAGGCTCGGTTCCTCCCATATCTCAACAGTAGTTGACTTGATGCGCCTTTCAGCCATACAGTTGATTGTGCATTGATGTTTTGCACCTTGCACCCGTCCCCGGGGTGACGCCGATCGATGGGACTATGAGGAGGAACCCTATTGATGGTCGGGATTAGAGAGCTAGTTGGGTTTGTGTGAAGTGGAGGACAGCACTCATGGATTATCTGGACGCGTCTCCTGGACAGTGCAGGAACTTCAAGAAGAACGACTTTGAGACAGACTGGACTAAATTGGCAGAAGGCAAATTTGGCCAAGTGTACCAAGTCAAGATGAAGCTGTGGCGGGAAACGTGTGCCCTGAAAGTCTTTGACACAACCGTGGGTAACAACAACCTTTACAGGTTGGTAGCTATAATGTTATGTTGCAGAGAGTTGCAAATACCGTATTTTTACGACCATAGGGTGCACCGTATTAAAAGGTGCAGTCTCAGTTAAGGGGCCTATTTCTGCATTTAACACATACTTAAGGCGCACCGTATTATTGGGCGCAGGCATGGTAAAACATACGCTATCTTAAAACATACGGTAGCATGCATGCACGTGAAAACAATGTTTTTAAAAAGGCAGCGGGAGCAAAACTGAGTTCGGTTGTATTAAAGTATTTAACAATGTACTCACGTTATTTTTTGATCAATCCTCATCCACAAATCCATCAAAGTCCTCATCTTCTGTATCCGAAATGAACAGCTGGGCAAGTTCTCCAACAAACACACCGGTTTCCCGCTCGTCATTGTCAGAGTCAGTCTCGTTGCCGTTGGGCTGTTCAGCAATGATGCCGGCTTTCGCGAAAGCTCGGACAACAGTCAGAGCAGATGCCTTAGCCCAAGCATCCACAATCCATTCACATATGGTCGCGTAACTCGCCTGGCGTTGCCTCCCAGTCTTTGTTGCACTTGGTTTTTCACCGCGACTGTGAGATGGCCACTCATGGAGTCACAGATCAACAGGGACGGTGACGCGTGGAAAAAACCATCCGGTCTCTTTACGTACACCTCACTCAGCCACTTTCTCATTTTCTCCTCGTCCATCCAGCCCGTTTGATTGGCCTTAACAATGGCTTCGGCTGGAAACCTTTTCTTTCGGCAGCGTCTTCCTCTTAAAAATCACCTTAGGCGGCCGTTTCTGTCCATTACCATGACAACCAAGCACAGTAAAACAGTAAAAGCCGACTTCTTGTGCCCCGTTGTGCGTATCGCTACCGTGGTGGTCCCCTTCTTTTCTACAGTGTGGTTCACCGGTATGTCGAAAGTAACCGAAAGTGAGTGGCACCTCATCCATGTTGGTGATGTGATTGGGCTGGATGTGTTTGTCGGCAATCTTTTTACTGCAGTAGGAGCGGAAGATGGCCATCTTTTCCTTGTAATCCGCCATAAATTGCTGCGCCACGGTAGTCCATCCACGCGGATGGATAGATGGCGCCGTTTCATAAAACGAAAGCACCAAGACGGACCTCCTTGAAAATGTTCGATTTTCATTTCTTCTGCAAGCGTTATTGCCCTCAGTCGAATGGTGACTGTCGAGACTCTTCTCCCGGCTGTTCTTTGATCATTAATCCATTGCTCGAGTTGGTCCTCCAACTCGGCCCACCTCGCCTTGTTTCTGTGGAAACTCAGCTTCTTGACTTGGCGAAGCTCGTTTTCCTGCTTCTTCCACTTGCGAACCATTGATTCGTTGATCTTGAATTCTCTCGCGGCTGCTCGATTCCCATGTTCCTCCGCATAACTAATAGCTTGCAGTTTAAACTGTGCTTCGTAAGCGTGTCTCTTCGTAGGTGTCATTTTCGGGGGTCCTTAGCCAAACTGATCCACATACCGGAACTATATACTACTGGGGGAGTGTCTTTAGCGTCCTCTGTCATGCGTACCCTTCCCCCTTTACGTCCGCATGCTGTCCTCAGTCACGTCCGCCTTCTTCTATATAACCAGCGTGCCGGCAGGAAATGCTCCCAGTCAATCAAGCGGAGCACCCATTAAAGTCACACAACAACATTTACAGATTTTGGATCTCGGTGCACACATAAGGCGCGCCGCATTATAAGGCGCCCCGTCCATTTTGGAGAAAATCTAAGACTTTTAAGCGCGCCTTATTGTCGTTGAAATGCGGTATGTGTTTTACCACAAAGTGCTCTTTGAAGACCGTTATTTTGTTTCAGGAACCTAATGGAGGTGGCGTCCAACATAGCCAAAGTGAAATTCAAGTACATAGTGTCTGTCTATGGACTGTGTGATGACGTGCCTGCCATTGTAATGGAGTTCATGAGTAATGGATCGCTGAGCAATCTCCTAAATAGTCACAGTCTGATGTGGCCCAAAAAGTTCCAGATGATTCACGAGACCTCCATGGGCATGAATTTTCTCCACAGCCTGCGACCCCCGCTCCTCCATCTTAACCTGAAGCCATCCAACATCCTACTGGATGACCATCTTCATGTCAAGGTCAGTTGCGTGCAGAGATAACATTGTGACAATTGTGGTGATACCCTCCTCATCCTTGGGTGTGGAACAGTGGCGGTTTTGTTAGTACTTTGGCATAAAGAAAAAAAGAATAAAGCTCCAAATACATATCTATTTGGAGCTTTATTCTCGTCATCCACTCCCATTCATTGGAGATGAACCTGCCAACATAATCATTGCTGGCTACAATAAATGCAAGCTTTGCGTTTTCATCCACTCTTACATCATAAATTATAAATATGGTTAGCTATTGTTGTACAACCCCAATTCCAATGAAGTTGGGACGTTGTGTTAAACATAAATAAAAACAGAATACAATGATTTGAAAATCATGTTCAACCTATATTTAATTGAATACACGACAAAGACAAGATATTTAATGTTCAAACTGATCAACTTTATCCTTTTTAGCAAATAATCATTAACTTAGAATTTTATGGCTGCAACACGTTCCAAAAAAGCTGGGACAGGGTCATGTTTACCACTGTGTTACAACACCTTTTCTTTTAACAACATTCAATAAAGGTTTGGGAACTGAGGACACTAATTGTTGAAGCTTTGTAGGTGGAATTCTTTCCCATTCTTGCTTGATGTACAGCTTCAGCTGTTCAACAGTCCGGGGTTCCGTTGTCGTATTTTACGCTTCATAATGCGCCACACATTTTCAATGGGAGACAGGTCTGGACTGCACGCAGGCCAGTCTAGTACCCGCACTCTTTTACTACGAAGCCACGCTGTTGTAACACGTGCAGAATGTGGTTTGGCATTGTCTTGCTGAAATAAGCAGGGGCGTCCATGAAAAAGACGTTGCTTGGGTGGCAGCATATGTTGCTGCAAAACCTGCGTGTACCTTTCAGCATTAATGGTGCCTTCACAGATGCGTAAGTTACCCATGCCATTGGCACTAACACAGCTCCATACCATCACAGATGCTGGCTTTTGAACTTTGCGTCTATAACAGTCCGGATGGTTCTTTTCCTCTTTGGTCTGGAGGAGACTACGTCCACAATTTCCAAAAACAATTTGAAATGTGGACTCGTCGGACCACTGAACACTTTTCCACTTAGCATCAGTTCATCTTAGATGAGCTCGGGCCCGGAGAAGCCCACGGCGTTTTTGGGTGTTGTTGATAAATGGCTTTTGCTTTGCACAGTAGAGTTTGAAGTTGCACTTACGGATGCACCCACCTGTTCCCAATTAGCCTGTTCACCTGTGGGATGTTCCAAACAGGTGTTTGATGAGCATTCCTCAACTTTCTCAGTCTTTTTTGCCACCTGTCCCAGCTTTTTTGGAAAATGCTGCAGCCATAAAATTCTAAGTTAATGATTATTTGCTAAAAACAATCAAGTTTATCAGTTTGAACATTAAATATCTTGTCTTTGTAGTTTATTCAATTAAATATAGGTCGAACATGTATTCTGTTTTTATTTATGTTTAACACAATGTCCCAACTTCATTGGAATTGGGGTTGTAAAACACAACATATGTATACTTTATAGACTGTATTTATATGGTTCAGCAGTGACTGAGACTGGAAAACCTGAAAATGCCATGTTGCAGTTCTGCTGAGTTGAATGGGTGGGTACCTTCCACCAAGTAGGCAGGTACTTGAATATTAATTGACAAAACTTTGTCACACTTGGCGATTTGAAATCCACCCGTTTTGCAAGCCTTATGTCGTTTATTGACTTTTGCATTCAATCGACAAACTGCATAAATGTCAACCTTAAACTCATTTTGACATATGTTATGCATAGAACAGTATCAAAAAATTTATTCTGATGGGAGGGGACCTTCAACAAATATGACGAAAAGTGTTTTATTTTTTGTTTTTTCAAATTGCCTCCACTATTACATCAGAATTAGTGAAACCATCAATACGAAGCAAAAACGCAATATAAGAGCAACTGTGCCACGTACATCATCTGGAACAATTCAGAATTAATATCTATCAGCAGTGTTAGAATTATAAATAAAAAAGATACATCATACTCCCCAGAGATGCTGATTATTAAATGTATTAATGTGTGCAGATCACTACGGACGTGTTTTGCTAGTCAAAGTTGGCTTGCTCAGATCAATCCATGAAGATGACAGAAATTTTTAAATCTGATTGGTTAAAGTCCCTGTAAAATGAAAATGAATATCTCTTGTAAATAACCAATTTGGACAGTAAAAAAAAAAAAAAAAAGTAAATAAAATGAGGCTTCAAAATCATGAAAATCGCTCTTCTGTCCCTTCTCTCCGTGACATGTGAGCAATCACGACCAACAACGAAGCGCACTAAAGCAGCTACACCAGCTTGAAGCCCCGGTCTATGTTGGTTTTCAAGTCAGACTTTAAACCAAACATTTTTCACCTCGCTGTTCCACCTTTTCTCTGGGTGACGTGCGCACTGACGGCCGACAACTAGGCGCTCTAAAGTGGCCACGCCATTGTCACCTCAAAGGGAAGATGTAAGAATAAATTGGTACAATTCCATGACTAAAAAGGACTGAAACATTGAACAGTTGGACGTGCACCTGGTCACTCAACAGGTGAATAAACTGTCTGGCATAGGCAGTGAAGATTTGGCACATGTTACATCACAACAGTATAAAATGTATTGGCAAGAATCACTATCCCCACAGAGAACTCCTCCACCAAAAAGACATTTCCAAACATTCTGTTTAGATTGCAGACTTTGGTTTGATCCACTGGGAAGAGGGGATAAAGAAGAAGTTGTTCATGGAGCATCTGACAGCAAGAGGGAACATAAACTACATTCCTCCTGAGATCTTCTCTCAGTACTGCGATCCTCCTGGACTTTCCTTCGATGTTTATAGGTGACTTTCAAATCACACAGCCATAGTAACTCAATATTGTACAGCATGCCTGATTCACCAAGTACTCTTTTACAGACAGAAACTAATTTCATATTTCAGTGTGATGTATCTAAATGACCTCACGTGGGATTTGAGTTATATTACACGCACAGCAGATGACACCGGTAATTTAAAGCTCCATTTTCTTTCACTCCTTTCATCTATAGTTTTGGAATTGTAATCTGGGAGATTCTGACTCAACGGAAACCTTACACAGGTAGGAAATGATTCAACTGAATCAATGTGAAAAAAATGTAAAAAAAAAAATAAATAAATAAAACAGAAGGAAAAGATTTGAACTCCCTTATGTTTATCATTTCAAACAATACAAAATAAAACAAGTAGACACTTTAATGTCACTGTTTTAAAAGAAAAAAACACACACACACCAAACTTTCAATTGCCAGCCTAACCTTTTGCAAATACAGTCTGAGCATTGCATTACAAATGCATTGCTCATTTTTATAAAAGGAGCCAGCATCTCTCATAAACACCATGTAAATTGGATTCTGTGCCAAAAAGGCAGCATTTAATCCCATTTTGAAATAGGTTCTTGAGAGTTTGAGGTCAGTGTGGACATGCATGATCAATTACCTTTGCACCATCTTCACCGTCTTGGCTGACATCTATTTTGTGGATACAGGGTGCAGCATGACCACCGTGCTCTTAAATGTGTCACATGGCAGGAGACCCTGCGTGGCGCTCATCAATGAGCAGAGGCCACGTGAGTGCGATCAGATGATCAGCATCATGAAGCAGTGCTGGGATCAGGAGCAAAATAAGAGGCCACCCTTCTCAGGTACGAAACACTGATTGGAGAAAAAAAAAGAACAAATCCTCAAAATAACTGTTACAGTAGAATGTGGCAAAAATTGGTCACATCATGAATCCATCTGTCTGTTTACATAAAGTGAGCAATCTGTCCATACACTCGGTTTCCATCACTTGGTCCATTCATATGTGAACAGAACAAAAATATAATATCCATCACTTTTGTTTTTGCTCCAATTTTCATGAGCTGATTACAAAGATATAAGACTTTTTCTATTATACAAAAAAAGGCCTATTTCTCTCAAATATTGCTCACAAATCTGTCGAAATCTGTGTTAGTGAGCACAGTAATCAATTCACCTTACAAGCGTGATTAGACAGAATGATTATTGCACAGGTGTGTCTAAGGCTGCCCATAATAAAAAGCAATTAAAAAATGTGCACTTTTACTGTATTGGGGGCGGGGTGGGTGAGGGCAGATAACCAGTCAGTATCTGGTGTTACCACCATTTTCTTCACACTGTGCAACACCTTTATTGCACAGGTGTGCCTTAGGCTGCCCAGAGTAAAAGGCCACTCAAAAATGTGCAGTTTCTACTGTAGTAGTGGTGCCTATACACTTCATGTAATGTTGATTCACATACAGTACTGTACATGCATTTGTCGTTCATCCATCTGTTCACTCACATACTGTACATATGCTGTAAAACTGTTCAATGACACACGTATTTGCATTTCTAGAACACACCCATTCATAAATACAAACAATGTAAATATCAGTTTTTCATTCACTCACAGTTACACTTAATATTAACACTGGTCTGTCCATTCACATACATGCATCATGTTACCTTCAGTCGGTCAAAATGCACACAATCAAAACACTTTCGCTCCCGTTTACGGATTGTCACTGAACGCACCTTGCACATGTAAACATGAATGGCGGCCGCACTGAATTTGTTGCCTGATATAGCGTTTCTCCAGCGACATATGGAGGCTTGTGGATATAGTGTGTTCAGACGGATTTTGTCCTGGAAGTCCCGAAACAAAACCTGGCGCCCTTGAATGAAAATGACCTTCCTAACCGTTCACAGCCACCAGAACAAGCTCCTTCTCAATAACGTTCATTAGGCAGAAATAAACTCAGTTCAGTTCACGTTCGCCCAAAATATGAACTAGTACTCGTTCAGGTACAATACTGCTAACCATTTCCATTTCCATCTGTTTATCCACATGCATGCAGTAGAAACACCACTCTGTCAATTCACGAACAAACAATTATGACAGTATACTGTACGTCAGTCTGTCCACATGCATGATTTATAAACACCAGTCTGTCCATTCACATACCTGTACGTAATGTAAGCGTCAGTCTCTTTTCACATATGCACTATATGTCAGTCTCTCCCATTTACATACAGTACAACAGAAAATCAGTATGCTCATTCACATTCACACACACAAAACATGACAAAATGTGGACCTCAGAGAAATTTTAAAGAAAAGAAACCACACATTTTCATATTTACAGTTCCCACTGATGTAACGTCCTAGTACTTTGGTTCATATAGTGTATTGTGTTTTGTAAATACTCCAGGTCAAGTGTCCTCTACTTTCAGCATTGGTAATTATTTGTGGCTGCAACTGAAAAGAAGCTAAATTCCCAAATGCCCAGCTATGATGAAAAGGAACAGTTTCTGTTATTTCTGATAAAAACTCAAGGGTATTTTAAGGACGACTATTATCTATGTAGACACACAGACAATTGCTAATACAAAAGATACAACATTAAATTGTTGTGTCAAATGTATTAATTAGAAAAATGGTTTCTGTGTGTGCCATTCTGAAAAGTTTTTACAAGTGTGTGCAAGACACCAATACAGTGTATTTGTACTAGTAGGAGTCAGTTGCCAAGATGAGACAAAAGACTCGTGAGAAGCACAAATAACATGCACTTGGCTCCATCAACAGTGCTTAATTGCTTTCCCCTAAGCAAAATTCTTTTTCGTCAGTGCATGTCATGCATGAGTAAAATGTGTGTTTTTAAAGGGAATCAGATGACACATTTTAGCTCAGACAAGCTCTTACACCTTAAGAAGTCATCTTCATTCATAAACGGCAGTTAATAACATTGACTCTATGTAAGCATTAACCTGCAAGTCATGCGTGAAGGTATGTTCTATGATAGGGCTACACTGCTGAAAAGATCCCTATGGGGTTTTAGAGCCACATGCAAATGAATAATTTGGTTTAATTATGCAAATTCATGCTCGTTCTTGACTGCTGTTGTGTTGTTGCAGAAACTGTGAGGAAAACAGAGGCCCTAAGTGAAGTCTTGAAGATCCCAGGACCAATCGATTGTCACAACAGCAGCGCAAACCAATACAGTTTGGAATCTCGAAGTCCATTTTTTCCCACCTATGAAGTAAATTTAGTTTGATACATATAAATACAGTACATAGCAGGCAATACTGTCTAGTACAGTGTTTCCCAACCTTTATTGAGCCAAGCCACCAGCCTCACTGAGATTAAAAATCTCCATAACAAGAGTATTGATGATGATTCCATTTCAATGTACTTCCAAATTGACTTACTCAATGTGAAATCTGAGTGTGTTTCATTGAACACAAAGCTGATATACTCGCAGGAAGCCATGCCTTATTCTATTGTATGAATGGCAACAGGTGGTTCCACAGGTTTATTGTACCGGTAGCTTCTGCATTCTATTGAAAGAGGATTTCATCGTTCTGCTTGTCACTATATGTCACTGGCATAGAAAGTTGAACAAAGATATCGTTGGAATTGATTCCTAACAATTTTCAAATGAATTAAATACCCTGTAAACTGAATTCTGAATTGTTTCTAAATATACATGTTAGATAATTGTGATGGTGTAGTGGTACACTCGCCTGACTTTGGCGCGGGCAGCGTGGGTTCAGTTCCCACTCAGTGACGGTGTGGATGTGAGTGTGAATGGGTGTCCGTGTCTATATGTGCCCTGTAACTGACTGGCGACCAGTTCGAGGTGTAGAAAGCCAGCGTGGAAATGGGCTTCGGGCTGGCATGGGCATTTAGAGTGCCTCGTTGTTGCGTGGCATGGAAAAGCCCTGCGATAACCCGGTGGAATTTATTCCAACCACCGGATGATTTAAGCGGATATATTTTCGTGGCTCAAACATGTAGTTATGTGTAGGCATTCGAGAAATGCATGATGAAATACCATCCATATTTCCAGGACTAGTAGTAATATTTGATTGACAGATGAGCGCTGCATGGTTTCTGTGCAGACATGCTCACAGCGTTTGAGAGCGGTTTGATTTTTCACAATTTTGAAATCTCATTTTATATACTTGGTGATTTAAAAAAAAAATCAAATTTAATTCAAATTTGGCAGAGTTGTTAACAACACTCTTCTATGCGGTGTGTCAAATTTAGAAGAGAGGTTTCACTTTACAGGGACTTTAATGGATATTAGGTAATTTCCCGCAGCATTCCTGACAATTTTTCACAGGAGTACTTTATAGTAGCTAAACTAAAAAAATTGTCATCTTGTTTCAGATACCCTTTGGAATCAGTATAGTTATTGATTTTAACATGAAAATCTTTAAAAAAACAAACAAACAAACAAAACACCCATTTTAAATGGCCAGGAATTATGTACCTTCAGTACCTTGGCCTACCTGTGTGCTCTTAAAGCTCCTTGCATTCAGCAGTCTAGTGCACAAGATTTTTGCACTTTAGCGCAACCATAGTTCTTTGGGAATGCGGAGGTGAGACGAAATGCACAAAAGTGTTCTTCCACAGATATACTGTAGGACAGCATATTATTTTTATTTTGTTTGCTATTTTTTGTTTTAGAGCCATAACAAGCCAACTGTAGCCTTTATTGCTTCGGGGGGACTAAAAGTAACACATCAAGGTCTACCAGCTACTGCATAAATGTGTGTTTTATTTTCGTGTGGTCTTAACTTTAATGAGTAGCTAGCTGCTGAACTTTACCACAGACAAAATTATGTTTGTGATCATATCTTTTCTTGTCATTTCCCTCTTAGATTTCTTCTCCTCAGTTGCATGACCTTCCTGCAGGTAAACACAGAACAAAGCGTGATGGATCCTCAGCCAGCTGGGCTGCTATTTAAAAAGTGTGTCACATCGTACTGTAGAGTCAACAATCAGTGCATGGAAGAAAATAAAATGAGCTCTTATCCCAAGTATTGCTGCAATGATCCACAAACCTCGACTCAGTAATAAAATGCTTCTGTACACACGGTGAAACATTCCACTCTACAACACTGAGTTTAGCTTTTACCAGCTTTTACATTGTGCACAACATACCAGAACAACTTGACTGGAAGTGCATCACATTCCTGTAACCACTACGTCCTTTGCTCTCATTTGACAGACGAACAATGCAGCAAGGACAGCGTGCTCTCTCTCCTCCTGAAGAAGGACTTCGGTAGTTTCCGATCGTCGGTGAAACGGGAGCACATCAGCACACAGTTTAACGGTAAAAAGAGTCTCCTGCACTACACGGTGGCCAGCGGGGATGCAAAGAGCGTGCAACACGTCCTGACTCTGGGCGCTGAAGTCAACTGTGTGATGGCTAAAGGGTACACGCCATTGATTGTGGCTGTCCTCAACAGGTCTGTACTGAGACGCATTTGTACACACTATAAAATGTGTTTAAAAAAAATTTTACTTTTTAAAAAGCGGCAGACACTTATTAAGGGAAACATTCAAGTCAGTGCGTAAAAAACCTTGGGAAGGAGGCTACGGAGCATCCGGTGCAGGACCACCAGGCTGAGGAACAGCTTTCTGGAAGTTGTTAGACTATTAAACTTGAACAGTGCTCTATAGCCCCGATATCTCAATATGTGTTGGTATGGCAAATAAATTCCTTGAATCCTTGAAACAGAATCTTGAAAACAACATATCCTTCAACCTTTGAAGGTATACTTTCTGGTTCTGCATTGCATGCTGCTTTCTCACAATTCCAGATGTCTCACTGTTATTCAATGTAATGTAGGAATACCAACTTGAAAGGATGTAGTCTTAAAAAAATTTAATCTGTGGCAAAAATCTCATCTCAATATGTGTCTAATGGTTAGACGGGTGGCATTTGATTAATTCCCAGCAACTACACATTATGCAGTACTTGTGGTTGAAGGGGATTTTTTGTTGTTGCTAAATAGAGATTAACGATCTGTCTCTTAACAGACGGCATGATGAGTGCAGTCAGGTAGACAGGATTGACATATACTGAAGAGACTGACAATCCTTAACACTCACATTCTTACCTAAGGCAATTTCAAGTTGCAGGGGAAAAAAAAAAGTGGAATTGTGGTTGTTTTATTTCGAAGGAACAAAGCACACTGAATGTATCCCCGGTGAATTCACTGCGATTAATACTAAGGCTAAAATAACAGCAGTGAAATTAAAGGTGTATTCATACCTGCCACATTTGGTCTGCTTTAAACAAACCTGAGTTCGTTTCCCCCTTGGTCTGGACCTTTTGTGCAGGTCTGAATCAGGGTTACAAAAATGTGGGATTTTCAATTATAGTTAGTTTTTTTTTAGTTTTGACTTTTTTTTTTCAAATTCAGTTAGTTTTAATTAGTTTTTAGAGCAGGTTTAGTTTTTATTCGTTATTTTTTTTTAAATGCTTTGTTTTAGTTTAGTTTTTCTTAGTTTCAGTATTAGTTTTAGTTTTTTACACAGGGTGAGAGATAAAAAATAAAAGAAAACTTCACAAAAAATACCATTTTAATAATGTATTAACTTACTAATAGATGAACAACAACCCACAAATCAAATACATACATAACATTCCACAAAATTTTAAGCACTGCCTTTTTATTGGCTGCTACCCAATGACGTCATTTCTAGGCGACACAGAGTAAAAGAACTACACTTCTCAAACGACTGCTGGACCTTCCTTGTTCAGTACGGCCATACTGAAATTAATAAACTCAATCAACCCCAAAGGCTCACGTATGAAATATCAAACTAAGACGACAAAACTAAAGACATTTTTGTTATAATTATAGTTAGTTTTAGTTAGTTTCGTAAACATAATATGTTGTTTCATTTAGGTATCGTTTTTTAAAAAAACATTTTTATTTTATTTTATTTCATTAATTAAATGTTTTTTTTTTTTCAATTTCAGTTTTAGTTATTTCGTTAGTTTTTGTTTACCATAATAACCTTGGGGCACTGTGGGCGACTGGTTAGCACATCTGTCTCACAGTTCTGAGGACCGGGGTTCAAATCCCAGCCTCGCCTGTGTGGAGTTTGCATGTTCTCCCCGTGCCTGCGTGGGTTTTCTCCGGGTACTCCGGTTTCCTCCCACATCCCAAAAACATGTATAGTAGATTAATTGAAGACTCTAAATTGCCCGTAGGTGTGAATGTGAGTGCGGATGGTTGTTTGTTTAGACGTATGTGCCCTGCGATTGGCTGGCGACCAGTTCAGGGTGTACCCCACCTCTCGCCCAAAGATAGCTGGGATAGGCTCCAGCACGCCTGTGACCCTAGTGAGGAGAAGCGGTGAAGAAAATGGATGGATGGATGGATGGACAATAACCTTGGTGTGAATACACACAAGCGAATCCTGATGTGCACCAAACAACTGCTTTGAGACCTCCTTTTTGAGGTGGCATTCGTTTGGTGTGTGAATACGAACCGGCCTCAATCCAACCCAATAAGTCAATATCCCATAGTGTGTAATGATAGTGAATGTTGTACGGCATAACTGAAGATGGTGGACATCTTCTTCTTAGCAACGCTATCCATGCATGTTGTGGCTCAGGGCGATATACTGTGTGCTCCTTTTGTTTGCATCATGCATTTGCCGACGGCATTCCAAAATGAGTCACAGAATTTTCATTGAATGAACTCCTCTTTGTTATGTTAGTGAGGCTGCCTGTATTATGTTAACTGGAGGCTCTACACAGCAATGACAGATGCTGCATGTCAGGTTACTTACAGTGGGTATGGAAAGTATTCAGAGCCCCTTACATTTTACACTGTTAAATTGCAGCCATTTGCTAAAATCATTTTGACTTCATTTATTTCCACCTCATTAATGTACACACAGCACCCCATATTGACAGAAAAAAACGGAATTATTGAAATTTTTGCACATTTATTAAAAAAGAAAAACTGAAATATCATACAGCCATCGGTATTCAGACCATTTGCTCAGTATTTAGTAGAAGCACCCTTTTAAGCTAATACAGCCATGAGTCTTTTTGGGAATCATGCAACAAGTTTTTCACACCTGAATTTGGGGATCCTCTGCCATTCCTCCTTGCAGATCCTCTCCAGTTCTGTCAGTTTGGATGGTGAACATTGGTGGACAGGCTTTTCAGGTCTCTCCAGAGATGCTCAATTGGGTTTAAGTCAGGGGTCTGGCTGAGCCATTCAAGAACAGTCACAGATGCTGCCACCACCATGCTTCACTGTTTGGACTGTATTGGACAGGTGATGAGCAGTGCCTGGCTTTCTCCACACATACCGCTTAGAATTAAGGCCAAAAAGTTCTATTTTGGTCTCATCAGACCAGAGAATCTTATTTCTCACCATCTTGGAGTCTTTCAGGTGTTTTTCTTTTTTTAGCAAACTCCATGCGGGCGTTCATGTGTCTTGCACTGAGGAGAGGCTTCCGTCGGGCCACTCTGCCATTAAGCCCCAACTGGTGAAGGGCGACTGCAGAACTTTCTCCCATCTCCTGACTGCATCTCTGGAGCGTAGCCACAGTGATCTTTGGGTTCTTCTTTACCTCTCTCACCAAGGCTCTTCTCCCCCAATTGCTCAGTTTGGCCGGACAGCCAACTCTAGGAAGAGTTCTGGTCATCCCAAATGTCTTCCATTTAAGGATTATGGAGGCCACTGTGCTCTTAGGAACCTGAAGTGCAGCAGAAATCTTTTTGTAACCTTGCCCAGATCTGTGCCTTGCCGCAAATCTGTCTCTGAGCTCCTCAGGCGGTTCCTTTGACCTCATGATTCTCCTTTGTGCTGACAATGCACTGTGAGCTGTAAGGTCTCATATAGACAGGTGTGTGGCTTTCCTAATCAAGTCCAATCAGTATAATCAAACACAGCCGGAGTCCAATGAAGATGTAGAACCATCTCAACAATTCTGTTTTTTTCTGTCAGTATGGGGTGCTGTGAGTACATTAATGAGGAAAAATTATTTTAGCAAATCAGAATCATCTTTATTTGCCAAGTATGTCCAAAAAACACACAAGGAATTTGTCTCCGGTTTAAGAGGGTCTGAATACTTTCCGTACCCACTGTATTTTCCAGCTTTAATAGGAGTGCAAATTTGCAGAACAAAAATGTAGTGCGCATTTTCGAGTCAATCAAGCAGACCAAAGGACTTACCCATAGCTGACCACATTTCTTCCCCGGGAACAATAGCACACAACGCTGAATGAACAGGATGTTTGGCTTGTGTGACGTCACAGCGCCGGAAAGAGACGAAGACCGGAAGGCGCATTCTGCATCATATCGATTTAACTGCTGTATAACTGCTACATAATCACTTTGAAATGCCAGCGGTGGTTTGTAAAGGGACTCTAGAGTTATCAAGAAAAATGTTAAAATCTTTGTCCTCGGACCTTTAAGTGATTACTTGATTGAAGAGGTCTGGAGGCAATCAGGCTTGGATGGGGTCTGTGAAAATGAGCTCAGCTGTCCAGAAATAGTGATTAGCCACAGTTAATTCATAATTTAACAAGGGGGGCATTACTTTTTCACACAGGGTGAGGTAGCTTTGAATAGTTATTTTTTCTTTAATAAAGAAAATCATAATTTAAAAACTGCATTTTATTTTTACTTGAATTATCTTTGGCTGATATTTACATTTGTTTAATGATCTTGAAGTAGGGAAACTGGAAAAAATAATTTGAGGGGACTTTTTTCATGGCACTCTATCCATCCATTTTCAACACCGCTTATCCTGGTTAGGGTCGCAGGGCACTGGAGCCTATCCCAGCTGACTTCGGGCGAAAGGCAGACTACACCCTGAACTGGTCGCCAGTCAGTCACAGGGCACATATAGACACGGACAAGCATTCACACTCACATTCATACCGCCACTGAGTGGGAACTGAACCCACGCTGCCTGCACCAAAGTCAGGCGAGTGTACCACTACACCATCAGTGACTCCATGGCACTCTACATACTCAATATATACAAATGCCACACAGAAAGACCCGAGCCAACATTCAAAGTTGAACCTTTTATCTGTGAGCCAGCCAGACTAACCACTCAGTAACTGTGCTGCCAATTGAAAAAAAAAAACTGCCACTTTTTAAAAAATGCTGGTCGTTTCATTTGTTGATCCAGATCTTTCACAATAATTATACTCATTATTTTACTGGCTATAGCAAGGTTGTTTTTATGGGATTTTTTCTTTTACATTGTTTTCACTGCATTGTGAAAATGAATAACCTTAACAACAAGGCATAAATTTTGCTTAAGCTCACGGGAGATTAATTTCTGCAGGCTTCACAATATCATGGGTTTGCTGCTGGAGCATGGCGCCAATCCCACGCAGGGAGACGAGGACCACTGGACGGCCATTCATTTTGCGGCGCAGAACGGTGATGACAGGGCCGTACGACTCCTGTTGGACAACGGAGCCCTCGCGGATCCCCGTGAAAAGTTGGGCTGGATGCCCCTGCACCTGGCCTGCCAGAACGGCCACGAAACGGTCGTCCGCCTGCTGCTAACGCGGCTGTCCATCAAGGTGATAGGGGAGGGGGAGGAGGTGCAGAAGAGGACGCCGCTTCACCTGGCTGCTGTTTACGGACACACCGATATTACCAAATTGCTCCTCTCTCAGGGAGCCGATCTCAACGCTACTGACGGCTCCCTGTCCACTCCTCTTCACTTGTCAGCCGAGGCAGGGCATAACAGAATTGTACGACAGTTGGTGAAGAGCGGGGCTGTGGTCGATGGTGCAGACAAAAGAGGACACACTCCGCTTCACCTCGCGGCTCTTAATGGTCACAAAGGCATATGCAGGCAGCTGCTGTCGAATGGGGCCAACCCGGACGCTAGGACCCATCAGGGCTGGACTGCCATGCACTTGGCTGCCATAAAGCGACACGAAACCACCATGGAGGAACTAAAAAGTCTGGGTGCTAGCGTCAATGCTCCTGGAGAGAGCAATTGGACTCCGCTGCATCTTGCCTGCCACCAGAGCGAGGCCGAAATGGTGGCCAAGCTCCTGGCCGCCCAAGCCAACCCGAACGTGATCGAGGACAGCGAACAGTGGACGCCGTTACACGTTGCCTGTGCCAGCCTCAGCTTCCCAAGTGTCCTGCACTTGATTTCTCATCACGCAGATGTGAACGCTGTGAGCGCAGAAAAAGCGACACCTTTACACATTGCTGCCCAGCATGGCAACATACCCATTGTTAAGGCGCTACTGCTCAATGGTGCAGACAGAACTCTGCAAAACTCTTCTGGATCGACACCTGTTGACGTGGCAAAGAGACAGGGAAAATGTGAAATAGTCAAATTACTCGAGAAATGATATCCATTTTTATTTCATTTGTTTATTTTTTATCCTGTTCTGTTCATTTTCCTAGTCATGCAGTATTGATGGCTCTGTATGCCTTTTCATCCTCAAACAGTTTCACTGTGCAAGTGAAGCGTTGGATGTACTCCCTCTGTTTTTATTTGTAATAAAATGCATATTTATTGGAAATACAGTGGGACAGAATGAAGCTTAAGAGGGGGCAGACAGACAGCAAAAAGAACATAAAACAGGAACAGCATAACAATAGTATATGACATGAAAAACATTACATAGAAGTTGGAGTTTATCTATGTATAGTGATTACATTAATTAGATTATACCATTCAATTAGATTTTTTCTTAATTGAGTCAAATATATATACATATAGAAACACACACACACCACTGTTGCACTGCTGAAATTGACCAGCATTTGGAAGTGTTAATGTCAAGCCCTGCTGACGGACATGGAAACGTCAATAAATACAAAAATGTCTTACCCTATGTCTTTTTTTGCGTGAGTTCTCTAGATGGCAAGAAGTATTTTCCTAAGCAAGTCTTTTTGAGGCGGGACGGTAAACGACTGATCAGCCCATCTGCCTCACAGTTCTGAGGACCGGGGTTCAAATCCCGGCCTCCCCTGTGTGGAGTTTGGATGTTCTCCCTGTGCCTGTGTCGGTTTTCTCCGGGTACTCTGTTTTCATCCCAAAATCATATGCGGTAGGTTGATTGAAGACTCTAAATTGCTCGTAGGTGTGAATCTGAGTGCGAATGGTTGTTTATATGTGCCCTGTGATTGGCTGGCAATCAGTTCACAGTTAGCTGGGATAGGCTCCAGCACGCCCACGACCCTAGTGAGGATAAGCGGGACAGAAAGTATTTCTGAGATGTCATTGCCATTTAACAATGGTTCAGACACCTTCGTAAGCACTGCTATAACACGGTTGCATACTCGGAAGTGTTTCTTTTTCTTCGGTTTTGTTAAATCATGTGTGATCACATGAGATTTTTTTTTTCATCGGTGGACTTCAGTGTGGCGGCACGGTGGCCGACTGGTTAGAGCGTCAGCCTCACAGTTCTGCTTTCCTACACTTTGATTTAGAGGTATTTGCCATCATTGTGCTCCTCCACGGCGTTCTAGGTCGCCTCAAGATTGTCTTAGTTTTAATAGGAGTGACAGCATTCATGACATTTGAGATTTTCCAGGTGAAATTATCCAAAAGTGCATCCACTGTCTCAGCATTCACAGTTTGTGGTACAGCTATGGTCTCTATGAACTTTGTGGTGGTAGTCTCATTTATGTACCTTTTCTTAATAGACATAGATGTTGTCTGAACTTTTGGGAGAATCTAAAAGCCAGAATGCCAATATTATATAATGTATATATTTACAGAAGATACAGCATATTCAGTATGCAAATACAAGATATCAGAATGCCTTCAGAAATTGTCTAGTTAGTTTCACTTTGTCACGATACAAAGGTATCTGTTGTAACTGGACCCAGAAGCAAGCGGAGGCTGAGAAGTTTGTGGAGAATGATTTATTGAAAAGGAATTTGGGATTGGAACCTTGAGGTGTAATGGCGGGTCGTCAAGCCGGGGAACGTGGCGCAAGCAGGTGGATGGCTTGACGGCGTGGTGGAGGAGGTCAGCAAGGCGGGGGAACACGGAAGGAGAACTGAGGACGATGAAGAACATGGAGATCAGAACAACGCGAATAAGGCATAGCTTACGTGCGAGTACAAGGCCGGTGTACCACGGTTGAACGTTAATATTCTGGCAGAGGAATCCTGGATCTGGCAGGCTTAAATGCATGTGATGATGAAGGCTGATTGGAAACAGGTACGCGGCCAAGGTGGTGGTGATTACTGGGAAAGGAGAGGGCGAGAGGGAGAGAGGGGCGCAAAGCACCACCCAAGCTCCAAAACAGGAACTACAAGGCATAGCTCATGACACACTCTTACTGGTCCGGAGAAAAAATATTCAGGGAGAGCTTTTAACTTTCCTGCGAAGATATCACCTCTCTTTTATTTACCAGGTTTTCTATTGTATATATATATATATATATATATATATATATATATATATATATATTATTATTATTTTTTTTCACTATATAGGTTTCCTGATATAACACTTTGGTTACTAACATTTGGGGATATTTACAGTGCTCCTTTTACATTCCACTTGATCCCAGACTAATTCAGACAAAACAAAAAACCTATGAAAAAAGAACATATTTGACCTGCTTTTGTAAAATATCTTCCGTATCATTATCAAAAACCATGCATTAGAACCCCACCCCACAAATAATGAAAAGGCTCTTTGAAGTGACAATAATAAAACTGATAGCAGGGACAATAACAATACTGTTTTCAATTTCTTCAAATAGCGGCCCTCACTCAAACCTTTCACTTGATGTACACTGTATATTGCATGTTACTTTATCATGCATATGAGAAAAAAAAAACTTTCACATCATAAAAAAATGTGCGTATATATAAAAAGCTCAACACAGTAACTAGTGGTAGTTATGAGTGTCTGTTTTTAATGGACAATAAGACGTGCACTGACAAGGCAGCCGGCACTATATTGCATAAGACCTATTTTAATGAAACATTATACGCTCAAAAATGTATTGAATTAAACAAGTTCAATCCTGGGTCGCTATTATTTGCTACACTATGATTTTTTTTTATAGAACTTTTCTAATTAAAAGTACACTGATGGACTGTGACAAGGTAAAAAGTTATGCTGTAAGCTAGCTCCAATTATTAAGTCCATCCCTGCAGACAGAGAAAAGCGCATCCCCGCGTGCAGGTGCTCGTTTACCATAGTGACACCTTATTAAATTGAAGTGAAATGCATGAAGTCTGGAGCTGTGTTGACCCACACATTCCATTCTTATTTTAGATTTGTTTTATACATAAGGAACCACAAAAGACTCAGGTTTTCTAATGAAGGCTTGTGAGAGGAGCAGCATCAAATTACTGCATGAATAGAGTAGACTGTTTTTCTCTGTCATTTACAAAAGAATGACTGCTGTGTTATGCTTGAATGCAGAAATCCATTGCCCCATTAATTTACTGTCTGTGGTGTTTCCACAATTGGTTTATGTGCAGAAACAATTCTCTGGGGGGAAAAAATGTTAAACTTAGTTGAACACTAGTTGACACAAAGCTTTGAGCAAACTTGTTTTCATTACGGGCCACATAGTAGTTATGGCTGCCCTGAGGGGGGCTTTTATAATGGTGTCAAAACATAAATGTTGAACTAGGAGTGTAACAAGACACCTAAAACGATGATTCACCTTGATGTGAAGTTGTCATTCAGTACAGTAAGGGAAAAAAATGCATTCAGATTCAATTTAAAATGAAACTAACAGCTGGAATCTTTTCTTTTTCAGTTTTTCTTCTTCCTATAATATTGATAATTCTCATAATATATTATTAAAATATAATATACTTATTATATTAATTAAGATCGCATTGTGTCAAACTGTGGGTCAGAAATCGAGCTACAAATCAAATCTTAACTGTATATATGTAAATATATATAGGCTGTCAATCGATTATTTTTTTTAAATCAGATTAATAAGACTTGAATTTTGATTAATCGTGATAAATCACAGACGCCAAATATACCATACATAATACATTTTGCTTTGAGATACTATTTTAAACTTGTTGGGCTTTGATGTGAAGAGAGTTCAGTGCTGCGCTATATACAAATTACCTTTATTTTATGAAAAGTCCCATCGGGTGACTTTTGAAGGAATATTTGCTGCCGAGCACACCAGTCGGCGTCTCCTCACCAATCTATGCATTGGATTAAGTATTGACCTGATCAATGACCTTATAGCAATATATTTAATTGCAGTTAAGGTTAAGCAGCATGTGCAGTCACAATAAATGGTGTGATTAATACATGCTTAATACGGTATTTTTTTGTGATTAATGAATTAACGCTTTTAACAATTTTGACAGCCCTAATATTGTGTGTGTGTATGTGTGTGTGTGTATATATATATATATATATATATATATATATATAATATAAACGCAACACTTTTGTTTTTGCTCCCATTTTTCGTGAGCTGGACTCAAAGATCTTTTTCTACCTGCACAAAAGGCACTTCCCTCAAATATTGTTCACAAATCTGTCTAAATCCGTGTGAGTGAGCATTTCTCCTTTGTCGAGATAATCCATCCCACCTCACAGGTGTGGCATATCAAAATGCTGATTAGACAGCATGATTATTGCACAGGTGTGCCTTAGGCTGGCCACAATAAAAGGCCACTCTGAAATGTGCAGTTTTGCTTTATTGTGGGGGCCTGGGGGTAGGAAAACCAGTCAGTATCTGGTGTGACCACCATTTGCCTCACTCAGTGCAACACATCTCCTTCGCATAGAGTTGACCAAGTTGTTGATTGTTGCCTGTGGAATGTCGGTCCACTCCTCTTCAATGGCTGTGCGAAGTTGGTTAGGTTACATTAGGTCAGGTACTGCCATCTTCGCGACCGTCTCCAGAATCACGAGAAAATTCAGCTAACGATTCAAAGGTATCACTGACTTTGGAACCTTTGAAACCGGTTCCCACCAAATCTTGATTCTCGATACCCATGCCTAGTCAAGACTGTTCAGTTCCAGGTTGTGCTGGCCGCTTCACTTCCTCTCCATATGCAAACTCATTGACTGTGGTGTTCTTAAAGATGAAAGTAACAGACCATATCAAGACATACCTCAAATGTTTAGGCCTTTGGTGAGGGATCTGCAATACTTTTGACACAAATGACCCAAAAAACGTTCTTCTTCAAAATGTCAATCTGAAAAATCTGCAAACCACATAGAACAATGTATGTGTTCCTACTTTAATGCATCCACTGTCTTTCCTCGTAGTGATGCCTGCCCTTAATAAATAAATCCCCCCCTTTCTAATCCTTTTGGACAGCTATCAGGGAGCACTTGCAAAAGCTGGCTCTGATTTAGACGAGCGAAATGCTGATTTATACTGTTATCGAAGAGAAGAATCCGTTGACCTTGCATTCGCTGTCATTTAACCACTAGACTTTGTAAAGCGACTATGCTGTTTTATTGTATGATTTATGGTTGCGAGCGTCCCTTCTGTGACAGTTTGAAAATGATAAGACCCTCGGTATCTTAAAAGTCACATATAAGCCACATTGTGATTGGTGTGCATAGTAAAGCATGAGAGGGCAGGTTAAACAAGTGACACACGTCTGTGGAATCCACAGGTCAAATTTGCTTTCACACATCGTTGTCATTCCAGGCACTCAGCAGTTAAACTCTTTTGAAACAACATTTAATCAGCTCAATCAATCGTGCTGCTGCAACCTTTGAACATATAGGGTCACACATCGGATCCCCTCTATTAGCAGCTAATTAAGTTAAGGCACCTCAGCTAATTTTATTTTGCAGCAAGGTGGCAGACAGGAAGAAGATTCTTCCTCCAGATTGCTGCACGCTTCCACCAACACAAGGAAAACAATGTTATTTATTTTATTTGGCAGCACAATGCTTTTCTGTATTGTTCAATAACTTTATGATCTGCATTAAATAAGGGAAAATTTAACAAAGCTGCTACTGACTTATAAATTAGTTTGTATTATTATATAAAGAGGCGCTTAATTACTCTCGACTATGAAGTAGAATTACAGCAGCTTGCAGAAGAAATAATAGAGGTGGGCTTTGTTGTTACGTAACCTCAATTCTGGTAGACCTCTGATGTGGTCGAATTCAAAAAGATTTTTCTTGTAGGAAATGGCTAAAATAGAAATAATCTGTTGGTGTCAAACTGCTGCTTTCAACATCTATTGTATCTTGACAAACTCTGACTGCAACGGACAATTAAAACTGCTGAAAGGATTGTCGGTACCCCCCTACCCACCAATGAGGACTTGCAAGCTGCCAGCACTAAGGACAAGAGAATCCAAAATCCTCTTGGAGCCTCCACATCCTGGTCACCACCTCTTCCAGCTCCTTCCCTCAGGTAGGCGCTATCGATCAATGCAAACTCAAACAAGCAGACATTCCAACAGCTTTTTCCCTCTTGCCATTCAATTGCTAGAGGCTAAGTGACTCTCTGTACTGTGTTTTTATGTTTTTATGTCTCAATAGTACTTATTAACTAGTATTATTAGTATTTATTAAAGTATGTCCATGAATTCTCTCATTATGGTGGACAAAATGAATCTACTTAGGTTGCGCTGCACTCGCAGTATTTCCACTTCCCTTATTGTCAAACCGTGGACAAGAACATGGCCTATGAAAATTGCCCCTTATTTCATCTGAAATATGTAATTGTTATATATTGTCACATATATGTCTTATACTGTACCACTGCTATGTCCTCTTCGACTACCTTTTACTCTGCTTCTGTCTCTCTGATTGTCCCCATCCATAGCGAAACTACAACAACTGAACTGGCTTATATTGGTTTCTTCACAGCATTAGTGTGTTCAGTTTTGAGTTGCTGTGTTTATAATGAGACAGCTGTGCTTTGATTGCCTTTAACTTTTGCTACCTGTGCTTACCACTATGCAACACAAGTGCATCAGAGAGCAAAATGTGATTTAGTGGGTGAGGTTCTACCAAAAGGGTGTCCAATTCGATAAGTGGGTTCAGGGCACTGAGCATTTGGTTCAGACAATAGCGTATCATGTTTTAGCAATAGTCATCTCTTAGTGACCTTTTTCCTTTTTCTTTTGACAGTGGAAAACCACACAAGCAGGTTAGTCTCCCCATGTATCAAAGACTCATGCTGGCTGCCGTCCTCGTGACAGCTCCTCACAAGTTAACGTGAAATGGCGCGTTTTAGCGATTAAATTCCCTCACTGGACAAAGATTATACGCACACACACAGAATGCCTTAATCGTCCACAGTAAAAAAAAAAAGGCTTTTTAAGATACTTTTATTGTCGGTGCTATTGAAGTGTTGCCTCTGAAGAGCCTTGTAGTCTCCAGTTTATTCTTATTATCTCGTCAGGCTGATTTTTCTTGCTCTTGTCATGTTCATGGGAAGTAATTAATGGTGGATTCCACAGATATCTCGCAGGCACAGAACAAACCCCCAACGTTCTTTACAATATTTGAATGCAATGCACTCACTATAGATTGGCAACAGCTCTCCATGGAGATGCTTCTATCTGGATTGGACAGACACTTTCCAAGAAGAATCCATCCATCCATCCATTTTCTGAGCCGCTTCTCCTCACTAGGGTCGCGGGCGTGCTGGAGCCTATCCCAGCTATCATCGGGCAGGAGGCGGGGTACACCCTGAACTGGTTGCCAGCCAATCGCCGGGGCACAAACAAACAAACAAACAACCATTCGCACCCACAGTCACACCTACGGGCAATTTAGAGTCTCCAATTAATGCATGTTTTTGGCATGTGGGAGGAAACCGGAGTGCCCGAAGAAAACCCACGCAGGCACAGGGAGAACATGCAAACTCCACACAGGCGGGGCCGGGGATTGTCCTCAGAACTGTGAGGCTGACGCTCTAACCAGTCGTCCACCGTGCCGCCTCCTAGAAGAATCCCAGTGCAATTTCATATCATGCTCGTTTGACATATGCGAAATACCTGTTAAAAAAAAATGTAAAAATTAAAAACATTATACTGTACATCTTGCTGCTCTTTGCAAGTTTTTCCCCTATCGGACAGTTGCAATTGTAACTGGTAAAACACAATGCCACATCATTATCATCATTAGGCTTTCATCATGGTTTATTTGTATTTATTTTTAATCCTAGAGAAGCAACAATTATGGAGGCATTCACTTATTCAATATTCACAGCATGTGCTCACAACTCACATTTTGCAGCCTCCAGGAGATTACGTAATATCCCAGCTGCAATAATAAATGCCACGAAGAATGTTCGAGCAAAATATTGAGTTTGCAAGTCCACTTTATCTTTCAATTTAACCCAAAGTAATGATTGGATTCTGTGCATCAAGTGCCTGAATACATTAGAATAAATGGTATTCAGAGAGTGTGGGTTTATCATGCCTGAGAACTGTACTGAATTGCCATTGTCACTTTGTCGTGTTTTATCATTAATCGGACACAACGGAAAAGGGATTACTACACTAAATAACCCGCCCCGTTTCTGTGGTGGAGAGCATGCCTTAGAGATCATACTATCAAAACATCCACACGTCCTCACTGTAGATTGGCGGCAGGACTGAACCCACAGTAAATTAAAGCCAACTCAGATAGATATGCATCTCTTTCATTTCCTTTCCACTTCCCCCCTTCCCCTCTGCCGTTCTCTGCCGTATATACAACATCACGTCAAACCCCAACATGTTTTTTCTCGTAAGCCGCTATTCCCCATTGGAAAAACACATGCAAAACCACCACCAGTGCTGTCACTTGAAAAATATAATAAACGTACAGTGTTTTTTCTTTTGTTTTTTTCCCAGCAGAAGTCATGCATGGACAAACATTGCACAGCATGTGAAAGGCACGGGCTACAGCAGTGCTGGGAGTAAATTACAAAACAAAATTATTGTAGTCATATAACAAGTATTACTTGTATCTAAAGTAAGGCTGCAAAGCTGTGGAAAATTCTCTGTAAGTTTTAAATAATGTTCCGTCAACTTTACTTGGGAAGTTTAGCTGAGAAATTGTGAAAATATTTAAAGTTGTCCACATGAAAATCATGACAATTAATCACGACAATTCATGGGGATGAAATGAAAATGTGGAGCAATATTATCATGAACATGTTGTTTGTGTATTAAAATAAAATCAAATTTTTCAATTAGATTTATGTGGTCATAGTTATTCCTTTATTGTAATATTTTAGATTGCCATATATTCTCATGGAATATTTCTCATTTACAAATTCCCTGAAATGTGCTACTTTAACTGGAATGCAAACACAAACCTCAACTACTACTACTACTACTACTACTACTAGTAAAGAACATTCTACAAAACAATGACAGAAGAAATAATAAAACTAATACAGTGGTACCTTGAGATACGAGTGACTTGACTGGTAAGAGCTGTCATTCGAACACATTTTTGCTTTGACTTGCGAGCATATATTTGGGATACGAGGGCTATTTGGTGGCAGTGAACTCAACTCTATTCACTTCACAACAAGCAGCAGTTTGGCAGATACTAAACAATTCTTCAAGGCGCACAAACCAGATGGAGCCGCACAATCGCCACGAAAGCACAAACTGTTTAATTTTGGACATTCAAGTTAATTATGTTATTACTATATGGTTTAATAATGTACAATATTATAGTGTAATATTTTCCTTATTAAAACCACATTACAACAAATTGGGTTGTTTTCATGGCATTTCCATTCATTTCAGTGGGGAAATACGCTTTGAGTTCCACGTGTTTTGTGTTCCAAGCATTGTCACGGAAGGAATTAACTGCTGTAGCTATAAAAAATAAAATGCCATATAAGGCATCACTTTTTTGTGACCTCTAGACATTGTCTGTCCACCACCCTGATGAACTGCACTGACATTGGTCGATATTCAGTCACCATTCATGCAGTAACTGGGCGGTCTACCTGTCAGTCATTAAAGCAACAAGGTGGAAAAGAAAAAGAAGCAAATAAGATCTAATCTAATAAGATCCAAAGTTCTAAACTGTTGTTGTGATTGATTTGGATTAATTTCACCAAAAAGGCAATTTAGTTTCTTGATTATTATATATATATATTATATATTAATTTTAATATATATATATATATATATATAGATGATAATTATTTTAATAATTATTTACAAAAATGAAGTAATTTCTACTAATAATGTTCTATGTTGTATGTGTTCTACGAATAATTAAAACATCAAATCATCTGACTTGTATAGCAACATATTCATGATTACACTTGACACAATCCCATCCGTAATAATCTTCTTGGCACTGTCGCACAAGGCTGCAGTGGAATTCCTTAAACACTGCGCCAAATCTCATTTAAATGCGGCACTAAATTTCCCTTGATATTCGTCTTTGCTGCAAGGTAGGACAAATGAATCAGGAATCAAATAGGAGCCCTTGTGAACAAAATGTCAGCATAGAGAGAAAACGCTAATTCAGTGTGGGCATGGTTTAAGATGAGATGGCAACAGGAACAAGTGCAGCATGTAATAATGTTTTGTACGTTAATTCCTTGACATTTTGGAATAATAGCTATAAATATATGTTTCCCCGGATCACTGGATTGCAGCAAATACTCAAATGAAATCCCAACCCAACTAGTCAGATTTTTCTTTGCCTTGTCAGAGATCATTTTACACCTGAGACTATGTAAGTCCCAGGATGGACATGTCTGGAAACAATGAGTCCCAACCCTGGAACAAGGAGACCCTGCAACTTCTCATCACAGAGAACAGATACAGTAATCCTCAACTATATGTTAGTTGTTGCTTTGCGGTCCTGCTATATTGCTGATTTTTACAATGACCCTTATTTGGATCAATGTAAGCAGAACATTCTGTTTACAAGGAAGGTGTCTTGAAAGTTGTCTTAATTCTGACAAATTGGTCTCAGATTTATGCTGTACGTGTAAACAAAAGTTGAGCAATTAATAATCAACGCAATGAGCTTTATAAATTTTTATTTGGATTTAATAAAAAGAAAATTCCAGTGGAAGCATTACTGTTAAGTCAAACAAAATTCATTCTGAGATGCCTTAACAAAAAAAAAAAAAAGTCAAATTCTAGCCAAGGATGGACATGATGGTCTTTCAAAGTCCACCCTTAGCATTGCACACTTAACTGGACATTTTCAAAACATGACTTGACTGACCCAAATGCACATATTGTGTGATTCCGAGTTTGAAGCAGTCCTCCACTTGGATAACCCCAATAAAAGCAGCCTTCAATTTGAATGGAAGCTTTGACCAGTGCCTTCAAATCCACTTGCTCATAATTGCTTTGCCAGCGTGTGGACAGAGCTCAGCACTTATCTCCCAAAAGGTGGGAATACAGCTATTGTTGAGGCCATAAACCTCTTGAATCACTCCCTCTTTTTCATATAGAAGCCCCTCCAGGATAACATACGGACCGTGAGATAAAAGGTGTTTTTCAGCATACATAAATAGTTACATCCACCTATGACCATCCTCTTAAAGTAAGGCTATTTCTGTGAGCTATTGTCTAGCATTCCAAAGGACCTCAGCAACCCATTGAGTCGTTTGACTTCCCGAGATGTGACTTTCTTTTTTTCGTAACAGTGATTCATAAGCCTCCGATGTAGTTTTCAGTTCCAACAGTACATGATTTCAGGCCAATCTCGAGATAGTGCAAATCTCTCCTCACACATGCAAATCTCTCCTCACACAACACGAATCCATTTGCCACTTTTCTCATTCTCCTACTGAGACAGTTGTAATGGATTTCGCTACCCTATTGTCCTCAGAACTCATATAGCGTAAATCTACTAATATGGTGCTGCCTTGAGATATGAGTGACTGGATTTATGAGTTTTTCGAGATAGGAGCCTCCGTTTGACGGATTTTTTTGCTCTGACTTGCGAGCGCAGACTTGAGATACGAGCGCTGTATGGTATCAGTGCCTCAATTCCCTTTAAAACAAGCGGCAGTTTGGCAGATCCAATTAGTGAACAATTTTTCAAAAACGAGGCTTTAAGCTGTTTATTGCCACACCCAGTTGAGATTACTGTCAAACTAAAGAAAACAAGAAAATTACACCTTGTGTATTTTAAACAGTCACATAGCTTAGACTTTCAGTCCGCTAGCTTAATGATAACGCTATTTAGCATTTATGTTGTGGTGCTTTAAGCCTTAACGCAACATAATGAACTCAAACGGTGCAGCAACTAATGTAGATAGAAGATATAGTAGTACTCACAGTCATATATTCTTTATCCTTTGAGTACAGCAACTTAGTATTAGAGTGAGATGTCTCAGTGACCAGTAAAGTCGTCTGTCTGCCCCGAGGTGTCCAGTACAACAGTTTTGGTTTTTTGGCCTCGAACATATTAATGGCATTTCCATTCGTTTGGATGGGAAAGTGTTTTGAGTGATGAGCGTTGTCACAGAACGAATGAAACTTGTATCTCAAGGCACCACTGGATGCATAACTTCAGTACACTTGCACCACCTTATGTGATCCAATGTTTGCGCTTGCATGGGAAATTAAACGATCCGCGCTGTTAATGGTATCAATTTGCATGGCTTTGTTCTTGTTGGACTTGCGAAAACACATCAATTCAGCCTCAAATCTTGGCAGTCTGAGGCTAAAGCTTTTGGAAGGTTGTTGTCTGTGCCAAGCTTATACACGCTCTGTCTATTTGTGATCCCGCAGGTCCTCTGGATAAGAGGGATGCCTCTAAGCAGCTGGCAGATGAATCTGCACATGCTGAGGATTGAAGGAAGATATAAATTATTACAACTGGATGGGATTCTTCTCCATTTTGTGACGATTAGCGGATGCTCGCTAATTTGTTTTCTTCCGACACAACTTTGCTGCTCTACATCGGGTTGAAAAGAGAGGTGTGTTGCTGCAGCAGCTGTATCTAGCAGTCCAAATCAGTTTCAGTACTTGTATGTTGTATTACTGATTGCCCACAGTGGCTCCAAATTGATGATAAATTCACTTACTCTGCAGGTTTGAAAGGAGACATAGTGCACTTTACACATTATTTATCATCTTGCTGATAGTAGCCCACTTGGGAGGAAAGGCCCTGTCTCATAAAAGTGAGCCACTGGACATGCTGCCCCATATGTAATATCAGGCAGTGACAACACGAAAATAAATGACCCGTCTGCCCAAAGGTTCAAATTGAAAGTAACCTCGATCCATTGGTATGCACGTATGATGAAGGCTTGATTTGCATAAAATGATGTTGGATTCCTCGTGTTTTCCATGCTATAGTACCATGATACATAATGGATCTGAGGAACACTTGAAGAAGAAAAAAACACATTGTTCTCTCATGTCGTAGTGTAAGCGTAAATGCAACAGGTATTGTTTAGTGTGCATTTTCTAGTGTGGTTTGGTCTTTTGCCCGCCTTTAATAGCAGTCAAAAGTTTTTTTATTTTATTTTTTTTGTGTGTGTAGAAAAGTCCTTATACTATCTATTGTTATCTTCCTCATGTGAGCAGAATTCATTTTTCTGATTGATTTGTGATATTCAGCACTCCACTTGTTTGTTTTCAATTCCCTATTTCCTGAAATGGAAATAGGGAATTGGCGGCAATTGTTTTCTTTTGGTTTCTGATTGGCTACATTGGTGTTGCAATTAGGGGCTACGGCACAACCTGCTGCTTTGGCATTACCTTGACTGCATGTAGATACGTTTATGTGAATTAAAAAAAAAATATATATATACACATATAAAAATGGCACATTGGTACAGCTCTGTCAAGTTTGCGTGTTTTATCTGTGCTTTCCTCCCACATTCCAAAACATGCAAGTTGAATTCAGAGAAGACTAACTTGTCCATGGGTGTTAGTGCGAGTTTGAATGCATTTGTCGATATACATATGCCATGCGATTGACTGGCAACCAGTCCAGGGTGTACCCTGCCCCTTGCCCAAAGTTAGCTGGGATAGGCTCCAGCTCACCTTGGACCCTTATGAGGGCATGCCCAGAGCTGCCAACCTATAAAAATTCTCTTCCAGAACAATTTGTCCAAATTTGTCTGAATTTCCATATTTTCAAAATCTTGTCCAGAGCATTTCCATGCAACAGTCATACTCACAATTGTTAATAAATTATAGCTTCAATATTTGTCATTTTAATATTTTTCTTACATCAACCTCGTAATGGTGGCTGCAGTTGCAGCCTCCCAGTAGTAGTACCAGAATATGAGATTTCGACATTCCATCATCAAAAATATCACATCAAAATTCAAACTCAGTACTCTATTTTGTAAACAAACAAATAACTGCTGATAGACTGAATTCGATATTTTATGTGTGTTTTGGTTTCAATTGCTGCTGAAACGATGCAAATTACCCCATTGTGGGACTAATAAAGATATTGCAAATCTTTATTAATAATAATCAATAATATACTTTTAACCAGCCCACGTTCTGAAGTGACGTGTGCAGCAAAGTACTAATTCAATTCCGTCTCAGACGCGGCGTCCTGTGTGGATGTATATAATTTTATATTTACATCTCTAGACACGTATTAATTGGCCCGCTATTTGGTTGTTAAAAATTGGTCCCTCTCCGTGAAAACGCGGTTCCAGTCAGACCTATGATACAAGTTTAGCGTTTCACCAAATCACTTATTTTGATGTTTTGCAACTGTACGACACGATAGCTTAGCAATTAGCATGGCTTTGCCATCATCTTTGCCTATCCGCTCCTCGTCCTCCTTTCATGACACCTGTGTAAGACGCATGGTAAGAAGTGTAGCTTATTCGCTACCATGGAGACTATGATCAGTGACTTACAATGTGTTGACATCAGATGCACAGAGAACTTTCACCTCCGCGACTTGGCACCCGGGCGGCATAATAAAACAGTGTGCACCAAGCAGCTGTTCAATATGGACGTGCCGGTAATGTCAGACGCTGGATTTTTTTTTTTCCAGTATCCTGAACAATCAGTGTTACGACCGTGACGAGTCAATGTTCAGTGATTTCCAGAACAAAATACAGATGTTCTGTAACATTTGGCAGCTATGAATGCCCAATAGAAAAATGGATGGATGGATGGGCACATGCCAAAACTATGCACAGCAAGTTTATGGCGTCGGCCATAAACAGTCTCTTCTTCTTTTCCTTTCAGCTTGTCCCTTTAGGGGTTGCCACAGCGCGTCATCCGTTTCCATGTAAGCCTATCTCCTCCATCCTCCTCTCTAACACCAACTGCCCTCATGTCTTCCCTCACGGCATCCATCAACCTTCTCTTTTGTCTTCCTTTTGCTCTCTTGCCTGGCAGCTCCATCCTCATCTTCCTTCTACCAATATACTCACTATTTCTCCTCTGGATGTGTCCAAACCATTTAAGTCTAACTTTGTCTCCAAAACATCAAACCTTGGCTGTCCCTCTGATGGGCTCATTTCTAACTTTATCCAACCTGGTCATTTTCTGCCACCTCCAGCTCTGCTTCCTGTTGTCTCTTCAGTGCCACTGTCTGTAATCCGTACATCATGGCTGGCCTCACCACTGTTTTATAAACTTTGCCGTTCATCCTAGCAGAGACTCTTCTGTCACATGACACACCTGACACCTTCCTCCACCCGTTCCAACCTGCCATAAACAGTCGAACAATTGTAAAATATTTTTTAGTGTTTAACGTAAATGCGACATTGTTTCAGTGGCAGCTCTCGTCAGAATAAAGTAGTATGATATTCTAAGATGCGTTCTGATTCAAGTCAGAAAATTCTGATTCAATGATCGCTTTTCCACAACAGTATGATATTAGACAGAAAAAAAAATCATTTCAAATGCTGTATCTTACCAGGTATAAAGTATCGAAAGCAAAGATGGTGGTTGTCAATAGGTGTCCACTTGCCTCACTTAATTGCTGCAATCCAGTTTATGACATATTTTTGGTATGTGGTAAAAGCTCTTAGGATCATGCTTATCAAATCTGTTTGTACAGTCTATAACACAACATGACACTGCCATTAACATTCAACGAAAACAAGTATGGCCATTAGCTTTTGCCAAGCGACACACCACAGTGACACCGCGAATGCTCCCATACACAGCGCTTTACCCCCCACCCAAATCTTGTTGTTACAGCCTCATTCTAAATTGGAATAGTTTAATAAAGAGTAATTAATAGTTTCCTCTGAATATTTAAATGGTGAGTGTGCATGCCTTTTACGCATTTGTTGTCAATCATAAAATGCTACTTATTTTAGAGACATACAAATAAGCAGTGCTTGGTTGAACTCATCAGCAAGTGCAGGTTGCACAGGAGTGGACTGCAATTTAAATGATTAAGGAAAAAATGCTAGAATTATGATTCAGACTTTTTTTTAAACACCTAAGCACATGCCACTATGAGGCCTCCTCTTCATTTCAACAAAGTCTCCTCATTGTGTGCAGTGTGAGCTACCTTTATCCCAATTACTACACTCGAATGCAGTGGCACGAATGTACAAGGAGAGGCTATGTATGAGGAGAGGCTACAATTGTTTGGGAGTTAGACTGGCTGACGGAACTGGGGTCATTTAAGGTGAGTGGCCGATGACTAAGCAAGTAAGCCAGGCGAAAAACACACACCGCAAAGTTTGGGAGTACAGAGTGGAGGTCAGGAGAGAAGCGAGAAGTATCGTGGACAGGCATGCAAGTGATTATGTTTAGACAGGTGGTCTGCAATCAAATCCCCACTGGGACCAAGCTAAGATGACAAAGCTGAACCACACACTGGCTGAATTGGTGATGTGGTGCTGGTGACATGAAAAACATCTTTAATATTCTGCACTGTTGATGAGATGATGGATGGCAGGTGTGCGGGCTGTTTAGCAATCAATCGGATGGGTGAGTGCGACACGCACGCACACGCACGCACGCACGCACACACACACATGCACGCACGGGATTCAAGTCAGTGTGATTTTCAGGGAAAATGTAACCGAGATTGAAATGTGACAAACCAAGATCAATGGTTTTGATACAACTATTTTTAGTTTACCAAACTACTTATATTGTGTTCAGACACTTCCTATCACAAGTCTAAAATATGTGTTGTGTGTGTATGTATGTATGTATATATATGTGTGTATATATATGTGTATATTTATAAGTTCAACAAGTAAGTTCAACCAGTAAGTGTCAGTTCAGCATTACATGCCCCAACGCATGTTGGGAACAGAAGAGCGGCCAATCTAGTGGTTGTGTCCTGCGTATCCTCCAAAAACATGGACATATTAAACGCAGTTAACAGCCTTTGCAGACGAGTGTTTGTTGTGACCACAGATACGAAGAGAAGACAACAGATACGCCAGCGCGCTAAAGCAACCCGGCTAACCGACGTGCCTCCGTGGTGGCCATGTTGCTGTCAACGGCAATGCGCGGACACTGAAATTTAAGTCAGAACTCGCTCATTTCTCAACTGATTTTCATGAGGTTGACTTTTTTTTTGTCAATGCCAAAGCCTTTGCCATCAATACAAAACACTCGGGGATTTTGAATGCCATATTGCAACAATATAATATAGTCCTAGAGTGAGTTAATTTGGGTGAAAAAAAAATGCATAAAAACAATTCTTGCACTTAATATTGGTTTGCTGTTCAGCAGTTTTGTGCCATTTTTTGAATGGGAATTTCTATGCACGAGAGCCTTTTGCAGGAAAAAAAACATCACAATATGTGGCTATTTTGTTGTCTGCGTCAAACTCTTTGTTGTTGACGAGTGGATCCTTTATACATGCATTTGAGCATGAAATATATTAAGATACTGTGATGTTCATTGGTTGAATAAAAAGACATGCGTAGATTTTGTCCATAATTAAAACAGAATTGTCATACATCTGGTTAGGAAGTGCGTGGTCCTACGTGGCCCCCTGGTAGCGCTGAGAACAAATTGTGCCCCCCTCCATCATTTAAGTTGCACATCCCTGATATAGATCACGAACACAGAACTAGAAGTATGAGGCATAACGAAAGAAATATGACGGCTGGAATCATGTCGAGCGCTAAGATCAAAGGGGGTAAATTTCCATGTCTCTGAACTGACCCACCAATCGGTGGCTCAGCAAGATGGACCGCCACTCAGACAGATGATTAGATGCAAGGAACCCCCTCCACCAATCAGCTGCATGTGTCATTAACCACCGGTTCTTAAACGGACTATTTTGCCTTTTGTCCGTGTTCTGAATTATCCATAGTTACAGCTTTCTTAATTACCGTTTCTGTGTATCGTTTCTTGTCAGCCAGAGGTGATGAAAGATTATAGAGTATTTGAAAATAAAGGAGTTCAAACTTAATTGACCTCGGTGAATGGGTTAGTAAATAGCCTGCACGCTGCTGGGATGTTTTTGCATCGTTATTTATATATTTTTCATGAGATGGTAAGTTATCCTGTGTGGGAGGGAGTTGCGCTTAAAGGCAGAACGGGGACTGATGTTAAACAGAGCTCAAGTGGAGCCACTGAAGAGCGAAGTCGTCTAAGAATGTGATTACGACTACCTGCGTCGGGAGAGTGCGAACAAATCGCTCACGCTGACTCCCAGCACAATTAACAGCTTATCTCTCTTCCCTCATTCCATGCTTATTGCCTCTGATTGGCTAGCTTATGTTTAGATTTAGATTGATACGCTGCCTCGGGGGGACTAAATGATTACAAATGACTCAGAGGCTCGTCTTTGCAGACCTTCAACGAAGCAAGGTCGAGCCAGAAGGAGTCAAGCTGGTAAAGAGGGGAATACGCGTACAGATTTTAAAGCTCTGAAACTTTTTTGTTTACTGCTCTTATAGTTTGTGGCGAACGTGAGATGACTAAACACAGGACATCACACACATAACCAATAACAATATCTCCACTGACAATTGTCTCCCCCAAGACTGACCTCTTCTTACCGGTACCAGAAAATACTAAGTATGAGTATCTACACTGTTAGCTTATCCAGTAACTACATTGTGGTTGGAAAATCTCTTTGTGACCTTATTGTGGCGAATAGCTCCTCTATTGTGTATGGCGGGCATCTTAAAATGGCTGACCAAGTCAAGGTCTCATGCAGATCCATGGTCATTTGCTGTTAAATGAAATATGTACTGCGCATCATACCACCCCCGTTTTTTTCCCTCTGTAGGCCACTGTCACAGATACCGATATTCAGTACTACGCCAGCCCTTGTTGTGATCAAGTCACCATAGTGAGTCTATCAAACAGTTTGTCCAGCGGAAGAGATTTGTGGGATTGATGACAGTATGGCTGGTTCAAAAGCTCAGCAACTTGACTCAGAAAACAGGGGATTCGGAAAAAAAAAATCAATACGCGGATCAGTATTTTTAAAAATTCTTTCAGAAGTCAGCACAAAACCGTTGAGTCTCATATGTTGTGGCTTTAATCAATAGTCGCACTTCCAAACTAAACACTGATCCTTTGACCAAACATCCACTGAAATCAGAGGCTTAATCACGCAAGATAAACTCAAGGTGGTGGCATACATTTATAAAATGTGAAAGCTTTTTCATTTTCCCCTATAGCTTTGTATAATGCGCACTATTGACTTTTGACCATTTATGGGCGGAAAAAATTTGCATTATACATGAGAAATTACAGTACTAGACTGGCTTGCCTACAGTCCCCCATTTTCTCCCATTTTCATGTCTCCCATTGAAAATGTGTGGCGCAATTTTTAGCGCAAAATACAACAATGGAGAACTTAGGAGCAATTTAAGTTATACATCAAGCAAGAATGGGAAAGAGTTCCATCTATCAAGCTTCAACAATTAGGGTCCCCAGTTCTCAAACGCTGAGAGTGCTGTTAAAAGGAAAGGTGATGTAACACCGTAGTTTACATGCCCCCGTCTCAGCTTTTTTGGAATGTGTTTCAGGCATCAAATTCAAAATGAGAGACTAGCTGCATAAAAACATTAAGATTATCAGTTTGAACATTAAACATCTTGTCTTTGTAGTGTATTGAAGAGAGATTAGAAAATCATTGTACTTTGTATTGCAAATCACGTATTCAATTTTTGTTTAAATATTTTACACAATGTCTTGGCTTCATTGGAATTGGGGATTGTCTATCTTACATATCAAACAGCCAAAATGAGATCAAATCTGGTAGTTTTCACATCGAACACTTTTCCATTCCTCAGGGAGTTTTTTGTTGTTTTGAAGATGACTACAAGATGCTGCTTTTGAAGATGCACTTTGTTCTCCCTTTACTCTTCTCCGTGCACACAGGTCACTTCCCCCACATTGGTACCATCATTAGTGCTGCTTCACCCCTCAGAAATCAAGATGAACAATTGGGCCTTGATAACCATACACACTGATATAGTTGGTGCTTTGCTCTCTTCTGATAATCTAAGAGGAGTTTAAAACTGCATTTTAAATACCGCCACTCATGATTGCACTTTGATAAAGATAGCCAGTCAAGCATTTTTCATTCATCCATTAAGTGAGTCTGACAGAGTACATCTTTGACAGAAGGCCATCTTGTCATGGCCCATCCATCCATGTACAATCAATTAAAAATCACAAAGAGTTGATAAGATTACCTGTCAAGCAGGAATGTTGCCAATTCCACTTCGCTTCTGAATACTCCCAGCTGCCAGCGCTCCCTCCATCTCCCCAGCCAGCAAACATAAGTCGCACCAACGTCGGCCGGCAGTTGCTAACGTCTGACAAGCATTGGCCAAAAAGCATGAATTTCCCAGCTTCATTAAACGCCTCAGGGCGATCGGTTTTGCGTCAGATTGGCTGGCTGCTGGTTTTGAACACAGCCGCTGCATTTTGGGGCATATTCTCCTGTGTGCTTAAGTTGGAAAAGGCACATAGCTCTGTGCTTCTCTGACTGCGCAGATTCTCCTGTGCACTAAAGCATGTCATATAAGCACCCTTGTATCAGCGATACACTCTGGGTGAAGCAACCCTGGAATGTGGGCGTTCAATGTTAAATCTGAACGTCTGCACATTCTGCCATCCATTTAAGCACCTTTCTTTGTCCGCACTCTGGAAAAATGTGTTAAGGACAGCACACTGTGATGGTTTAATCTGATGGCACTTGAGGTTTTGAGGCAGTTACAATATACGCCATACGACAGACTCACCCATTAGGTGAGATTAGCACGTTTTGGTGCGTCGCGGCCTCAAGGGCGCACCAAAAATTGGGTGACAATTCACCTTCAATAGCATCATATTAAAATAAATTACTATTAACTCATAATTTCACATCAAAATGTTTATACTAGAAGGAATGTGAAGATGAGTAAATTGAAATATACACAAATAAAAGGAGCGAGGTGAACTACGTACTTTGAAATCAGTGCTCCTGCACAGAGCATAAAATGCACACCCAGCTACAGCTGAAAGCAAACGGGATGTAAACAAACAACACCAGGACCAAGTCCAACAGTGATGCTTTTTAAAAGGTATAGTACTTGCAACGGAACACATTGTGCAGGACAGAATAATCTACACGAAACAAATTTAAGACGCAGGCAGTGCTCCAACACTGTGCGCCACCTGTATTGAATACACTCGAGTACTCGGGTTAGTTGCTCTATATTTCTATATTTATGATGGCGGCAGTATTTACACTTTAAATGGTACATGAAAATAAAATGTTACCTTGATTGAGTAATCAATTTGAAAAAAAAATTTTTTTGGTCAAATATTTTCATATTAAAAGGGCAATACACTGCGATTGGCTGGCAACCAGTTCAGGGTGTACCCCGCCTCCTGCCCGAAGATAGCTGGGATAGGCTCCAGCACTCCCACAACCCAAGTGACAGCCTCATTTGTGGTGGACAAATGTGAAAAATTAGTTAATCTCAGGCTGGAGGTTACAAATTTGTGTACTATGTTTCTCGCTTACTAATGTTATTTTTTGTGCTACGTGTTATTTTTGGACATTTTTCTCAAAATCCTAAATTAAATGCAAATGAAAATGAAAGCATCTCATTGCTGGAGACACATAAGGAACAAAACTTCTTGATGAACCATCAAACTACGGAATGCCAAAATAAAATGAGACAAAAAGAAAATGTTGCACACACACACACACACACACACACACACACACGCGCGCACACACACACGCGGACACACACACACACACACACACACACACACACAAAATGTAAGGGTACCCAAAAATTAATACAGCAAAAAGTGACACCAAAAGGTCAGTACAAAAATGGAAAATAGTTAATCTACACAAAGCTAGGGTAGGTGGACAGTGCGACGGCATAACAAGAATGAGGGACTAAATACAAAAAAAGAAGACAAAAACACAAACTAAGGAACACTGATAATGCTCACTATAAACCAGGAAAACACAGGAGACAAAAGGACTAAGCGTTGGCGAGATAAATACGGACAACTATAGCGACAGATCAAAACTGCTATCGAGCATATGGAGGGAAGCAAGTGAATACTCGCACATAGCCGCAGCTGCACCTATAACGCCGCTGATTGCAGATGGGAAACAGGTGCGTCTGAATGCGCTGCCCACCTTGCAAATTAGCACCGCAGCAGAAAAAAAGAAACACAACTGAAAATAGAGACATGACACCAAGCTGCGGGGGAAATACGTTGTACTTCAACATTGACTCGTTTTACAAGGGCGAGCGCCAGGGCAGTCAGTCACAAAACATGTCATGAATTGGCCGGTGAGGGTCTTATTAACAGTGCACAAAATGCTTTGCTCAGCCGCTCTACAGTATGGTGGCATGGTTTATTGTGACAGCAGAAAATCAGCAGTATTGCTGCAGCAGTGATGACGCAGCTATTATAACATCATCGACGTAGTACAGTACACACTCGCCGGTACGCTCATACCCCGGACTAAACTGTACAATTGAAGTACATGGATGAAATCCTTTCAAAACACATTTCCAAATTGTGCCATGTTATCGCATGACCTACTTTTGGGCCTCAGGGGCTCATCCAAGAGAATAAATGAGCATCCAGCTGTAATCACACCTACAGCTTTGGTCAGGGTTCAAGAGTCAGTTAATAATTCAGAAAAGTCATCGTGATTCAGATAATTAAGAGAGTCCTTATGGCCTGCACATGCAGGGCATTCGGCGTCACTTCCAAAGGACTTGGTGGAAATTACACACATCAACAATCAACGACATTTCATGAACTACTTCATATTTTGTGCAAACGTGAATTAAACTTAGTTCATTTCTGCCCGATGAACGTAATGAGAATGCGCTCATTCTGGCGTCAAAGAACTGTTCTTGAATGAAAGTTCATTTTCATTCAGTTTTTTTTAGGGACTTCCAGGACAAACCCTGACTGAACACGCTACACACGAGCCTTCGTATGTCGGTGGATAAAACCTATATTTGGCAACCGATTAAGTGCAGTTCATAGCAGGCACGTCGCAGCTGTGTGAGAACGTGTTCAGTGACACTGAGTAAGTGGGAGCGAATGTGTTCTTCGGTGGGTCTTTTGTATTATACAAATTGATTATTAGGAAGTGGCACGGTGGCCGACTGGTTAGAGCGTCAGCCTCACAGTTCTGAGGACCCGGGTTCAATCCCCAGCCCCGCCTGTGTGGAGTTTGCATGTTCTCCCCGTGCCTGCGTGGGTTTTCTCCGGGCACTCCGGTTTCCTCCCACATCCCACAAACATACATGAATTGGAGACTCTAAATTGCCCGTAGGCATGACTGTGAGTGCGAATGGTTGTTTGTTCCTATGTGCCCTGCGATTGGCTGGCAACCAGTTCAGGGTGTACCCCGCCTCCTGATGACAGCTGGGATAGGCTCCAGCACGCCCGCGACCCTAGTGAGGAGAAGCAGTTCAGAAAATGGATGGATTATTAGGAAAATTATTATTTGTATCAAAATGCTTTAGTCAAAAGTCTGTTCGATCACAATGCCGTAGGGAGCCCACATACCAGCAGCGATACCCGTACCACACTCAGAATTGATGGCTTCTATTAATAGTTCAACCATAAATGCCTCTTAAAACATTACTCTAATAAATAAATGCACCAGAAATGCAAGGTCGCCAGCGTGTATGCCGCTGCTTTGCGACCCATAAATATATCAATGAAAGTACTATTTTAACTGAGTGATAAATAAAAAACACATATCGTCACTGTTGGGCAGAACCCTACACTGTGTCTAAATTTGGTCACTTTCATATTTTTTCACAAATCAGTATTGGTCAGTACCCACGTGCGTTTGTTGTTTTACAAATGTTTTTTGTTTTATTCCATCTCTCCGACAGTGTTTGATTTGACAAGATAAAGCCCAGTGATCATAAAAGTCGGGATGCAGCGGTATCGGAATACATGTTGTGTAGCGTTGCCACTGCCTGACCGAGATACGGCAAGATTTTATGACAGTACTTTGACATAGCGCCATCGCGAAAGACCAAATTAGTCTTGTAGTCTGATCCAGGCATTACAGGGAGCAGCTAGCCATTACCAGTTGATCAGCTGTTAATTTTCACCACTGCCAAGATCATCTCTCTTCATAATATTAAGACGTTTTATGAGCCTTTCTCCGGCATCAACCCTACAAGGAGCCTCGCCTACCTACCTCCACTTGAATCTTCCATCACACCGTGGCCGGTTTCAGCTGGTGGACATCATGAGATTTCCCAACATGTGGTGGGTGAAGCACAGTGGCGAAGACTGGGCCATATTATTATTTTTATCTAAAGGCAGGTCAGCACCTGTTACATTTACTCCGTTAATCTTCCGTCAGTCTTACTAGCTTAAGGTGGAGCTATAGCTCTCCTCTCCTCCTATGACCCCTGTGGCTATTTTTAGAGCTGCTTGTCATCGAGCTGTGGAGTGCTCAGAGGTGACTAGAGAAAACACTCGGAGGAGAAAGACCAGCGGTGAGACGCCATCCGCCAAGGTTTTCCAACTCCGACTCGGAAATTCCTCAAAGCGCAAATCGATGATGGCGAATGCAAACTCATACATCACAGCTGAGTACCGGCGGATGGTCATGTGTCATTTTAGAATGTCTTGGTGAGAGACAGGCTGGGAGATTGATGGGAATGTTCTGTGAGCAGCTTCATATCAGAGTGTGTGGATGAAAGCCACATTAGGTGCAGAAGTGTGGGTGGCCAACAATGGAGATTGCCTCTGATGTTATCATAAAATGAATAAGTGTGTCCCAGCAGCAACAATGATGATATAATAATAAAATTCATAACTTGCAAACCCGACTGAATTACAAAGCAAATAACTGTAAAGTGTTTGTGTGCACAACATGCATGCCACAGTCCGTGCCGATGACAGAACCTGAGCTGAGCACATGCCCTGCAATTATTCATGAATTCAGATGTTACTCCCGTGTTATTTTCCAGTCACCTTTTTTTTTTTTTTTTTTTTTTCCCCACAAGGGGTTAATTATGTACACAGACATGTAAATAACAAAACGGCAAGAAACTAATGCTGCAATCCACACAGTGGGGAGAAGTTTAAACTAAAACAAAGCATTGGTGATGACATCAATAATTGTCATTTAGTATTAGTAACATTAAAGGCAAAATAAAAAATGATATACTCTTTGTCGTATTTCAGTACATGAGGAAAATAATTACATTTAGGGCTCTATATTTGTAGACTGCACAACATGAGCCGGAGCACAAGTGGTGCGCATCTTGATATTCGTGCCAGCACAAAGCTCGGTGTGCGTGTTTGCCTATTTGGCAGACCGGTTTCCGCCAAGATGGCATGTAAATTTCCTTCAAATTTCATAATTACCAAAAATCCTTATTTTGAAGCCATGTATTAAGTTTATGCATGTATTACTGATTAGCCAACAAAAGAGCTTCAATTCTAAGCTTTAATGTCACCAATTAAGAGTCCTTCCTTTTCTAATGCTTTGAACTGATGTTGTAATTTTATGGAAGCAGGCACTAATTAATTTGCTAAACAAAACCCGTAAACGTGAGTCAATAATTGAATTGATTACATGGATATTATGATGGCAGAAAGAGTGCAGTGATAGAATACCATGTGTGTCAGATGTGATTGCAGCGCGTCAGTGCTTTCATGTGAGAAATTATCTCCTGGAATTTTTCTGGAGAAGTTCCATATGGCAGGCATGGATCAAATGAGGTTCTTTTGGCAGCAATAAAATACATGAACCAGGCTACAACGTGAATTGTGTACATGAACATGTCAAATATAGACTGTATTTCAAAACCTAGGGGTCCGGGTAGAATCACCTTGAGTGTTTAACGTATTTATCAAAACGCTTTTCTTTTTCTGCTGCCTCCCCAGTCGTCCCGTAACCACTTCCCTCACTTTATGTTAGCCAGGGGGCCAAACAGAATCCAAATGTCCTTGGAGATGCTGTAAGTCCATTAAACTGAGTCGCCAAGTGCCTGAAGGAACAGAATGGATATGACACGACACCTTCACTGCTGATTTTGTTGGACCACCGGGAAAAGGCATTAATTCAACTTCCGCTAAGCAAACACACACTGGGCAATCACGACGCAGCTAAGAAAACTAAGAAAGCCATCTTACACTTTCCTGTCATCATACTTCAATATTTGACTAAGAAGAATGTGTGGTTGTTCTCTTGAGAAATGCAGGGCAGCATGGTGGTTAGCACGTTTCTGAGGTTCACGGTTTGAGTCGCTGGCTTTTTTGTATTCTCCAAGCACTTGTGTGGGTTTGCTCCAGCTCCCCTCAACAACATGTAGGTTCATTGAAGACTTTGAAATTGTCCATGGGTGTGAATGTGAGTACGAAAGGGTTCGTGCCCTGGTTGAACTAGAGTTGCGTTCAAAGCACACACCTGGAAAACTGCATTAATGATGCATTCGAAACAATTCGGAAAAATTAAGCAATAGAATCACAGCTGCCTCACAGTTCTGAGGATCCGGGTTCAAATCCATCCTCGCCAGTGTGGAGTTTGCATGTTCTCCCCCCGTGCCTGCGTGGGTTTTCTCCGGGTACTCCGGTTTCCTTCCACATCCCAAAAACATGCATGGTCGGTTGATTGAACACTCTAAATTCCCCCTAGGTGACAATGAGAGTGTGAATGGTTATTTCTTTATACAGGTATGTGCCCTGCGATTGGCTGGCGACCAGTTCACGGTTTACCCCGGCTCTCGCACGAAGATAGCTAGGATAAGCTCCAGGTCGCAGCCTAACCCAACTGATTTTGGGCGAGAGGCGTGGTCGGGTCAATGATCCTAACGTGTGTTTTTGGAAAGTGGGAGGAAGCCGGAGTACCTGGAGAAAACCCATGCAATGGGAGAACATACAGATGCCACACAGGAAGGCCAGAGTTGACTTTCAAACCCGGAACTGGGAGGCAGAGGTGTCAACCACCATTTCACTGTGCTAATCAAATACTGTACAGTGGACCGCCGTTGATTGAGAGTGATACTGTATTTTCCAGACTCACCCGTGATAGGTGATAATCTGTGATACACAAATACAAAAACAATTTTTATCGTGTTTTACACTTCCCGCGCATTTTAAATACATTTAAACGTATCAAAATACACCTTTTCAAGTATTTTAAAGTATTCTCACTTTCTCGCTTCCACAGTTCTGCTACTAAGAAATGGGACACAAAAGAGAATTAAAACATTATTTTTAAACACCATAACCAAACCATACAAGTCCACTAGATTAATGTTCAGCTATAATGTGAAATACCATAGATGGGCTGATAGAAATTAGCAGAGATGTGACAAAAATTATAACTGCTACTTTAACACACACGGAGAAGCAACACATACAAACAGGGTATAGAACAGTACTTACAGGCATTTATTTTCTCTGCTTTGTGGGAACAAAAAGTATTAAAATGGCAAACGGTGGTACTGTATTACAGCAAAGCGACGTCATTTTGCTCTGAATTACAGTCCATCTCTTCAAGTACACCTCAGAACTCCCTGGCCTGTTGCAACACAGCGTGATACTAAATTGAAGGTGTGCACCGAAAAATATGGACTTGCCTGCTTACTGTAAAAACCCATAAAAACAGCTTAGAGATCGGTGATATACCGTAGCCGGGCTTCACTGTAAGAGCATTTTCAGCATCTCCCATTGTGAGGACAAATGTCATTGATTAATCAATGTTTACCTTCCCTGATACAATTTGCCTTTCTGCACTCCACTGCAAAACTGTCAACACACATTCGTCTATCACGTAACTGTTCATTTTCCTTTGATCAAAAGACAACATTTCAACACACAAAAAAGCCTGATCTGCATTTCCTGACTGTCAGCAGCAGCACTGGACTGCATTTTGGGTCACTGAATATTACCAACTGCACAGCAAACGTCATATCTCGTTGGCGCCGTAGATGCAGCCTATTCTTAGCTGTTTTTCTATGCTTTGAATCCAAACTTTATCGTCATTACTCAGGTCCATATCGTTGATTGGTGGTATGGCGCTTCATGCACTCTCATGGAAGTCTACGGAAATTGTGCTTCAGGGCCACAGTGAGACAGCGATAGATTTCTGTTGGTAGATTACTGACGCACACTGGCTATGGAACGCCACATAGAATGCCAAATTGCTAATTTGGATTTTTCTCTTCCGTCTCACATGTACCCAACCACACACATACACAAACATGACTTCCTTCATATATTTTTCTCTTTGAAGCTTCTCTTCACATTATTTAAATATGGGCACTACAGTTCTTTGTTATAAGCAATAGGGCCGTTCGTACATTTCACACAATGAACCCATGATTATTTAGTCATGTGTCCACCCACACAACGGATGAAGTGCAGTTTTACAAAGTAAACTAAAATACCATATTCATTGCAATATGTGGCTGATTGACCCCATGATTCAATTAATTGCCAGTTGGGGTGTCCACACTAAGAAATACTGCACTTCAAATGACATTTCCCAGCATAACAGGGCTTTTTACATCTTCTAAGACTCATTCAACCCTGTATTGGTAGTCCAAAACACACTACATGGAGAGTGAACATGGCATATGTAAAGCCGACATTTACTGGCATCTGCTCTAATTGACACTGTGCCTCAATTAATCAGCTGGTGCATTTCCCAAATAGAGGCAAAACACTACCCCGTGACATGTTCTATGAGAGACACGACTCTAAATTGGCTATAGGGGTGAATGGTTGTTTGTCTGCATGTGCTCTGTGATTGGCTGGCAACCAGTCCAGCGTCTACCACCCCTCTAGCGGCTGTCTGCAAGCATTTCTTGAAACTTGTCCTGTACTTTTAACACAAGACCTATGACCAAGTTTCTCCTGTTCGTACACTGGTATAACACTTGCTAGACACACAACAGTTGAGCGACTGGAAAAGGTAAAACCATCTATTGGGGATGATTTGAACGCACCTACGGTGCCACTTAAGATAAACACGAGAAAACGACCCGTGCAGTGGGAGTACTTATTGCTAAAGATTTGCAGCCCTTTTCTGTGGTTGAAGATGTGTGCTTTGACACATAAAGAACAACGCTCAACCCACGTTCGGTTTCAACAACTACAACGTACCAGTGAAAAAGTTGGATTAAGCATGGGTCTGCAATTTGGGGTGCAGACAGAACCAAATGACCCATGCTTAGGCCAACTGTTACACAAGTAGTGTTTCCCATTCACCCATCCATCCATTTTCTTCCGCTTATCTGAGGTCGGATCACGGGGGCAGTAGCTTTAGCAGGGAAGCCCACACTTCCCTCTCCCCAGCCACTGCATCCAGCTCTTCCGAGGGGATCTCAAGGCGTTCCCAGGCCAGCCGAGAGACGTAGTCTCTCCAGCGTGTCTTGGGTCGTCCCCGGGGTCTCCTCCCGGTGGGACGTGCCTGGAACACCTCACCGGAAAAGGGGTCCAGGAGGATGCCCCAGCCACCTCATCTGGCTCCTCTCAATGTGGAGGAGCAGTGGCTCTACTCTGAGATCCTCCTGGATGACCGAGCTTCTCACCCTATCTCTAAGGGAGAGCCCGGATACCCTGCGGAGGAAACTCATTTTGGCTGCTTGTATCCGGGATCTTGTTCTTTCGGTCACAACCCAGAGCTCGTGACCATAGATGAGGGTAGGAACGTAGATCGACCGGTAAATCGAGAGCTTTGCCTTTCGGCTTAGCTCTTTCTACACCACAACGGATCGATACAAAGTCTGCATCACTGCAGACGCCGCACTGATCCGACTCTCGATCTCCCGTTCCATTCTTCCCTCACTCGTGAACAAGACTCCAAGATATTTGAACTCCTCCACTTAGCGCAAGATCTCATCCCCGACCTGGAGAGGGCACTCCACCCTTTTCCGACTGAGGACCATGGGCTCAGATTTGGAGGTGCAGATTCTCATCCTAGCCACTTCACACTCGGCTGCAAAGCGCTCCAGTGATTATTGGAGATCATGGCTTGATGAAGCCAACAGAACCACATCATTTGCTAAAAGCAGAGATGCACTACTGAGGCCACCAAACCGGACCCCCTCTACACCTGAGCTGCGCCTAGAAATTCTATCGATAAACTCTATGAACAGAATCGGTGACAAAGGGCAGCCTCGGCGGAGTCCAAACCTCAACGGAAACGAATCCAACTTACTGTCCGCAATGAGGACCACACTCTGACACTGGTCGTACAGGGACCGAACAGGCCGTATCAGGAGGTTCGGTACCCCATACTCCCGAAGCACCCCCCAAAGGACTCCCCGAGGGACACGGTCGAACGCCTTCTCCAAGTCCACAAAGCACATTTAGACTGGTTGGAGGAACTCCCATGCACGCTCAAGGACTGGCCGAGGGTGTATAGCTGGTCCACTGTTCTACGGCCAGGACGAAAACCACACTGCTCCTCCTGAATCTGAGATTCGATTTCCCAATGGACCATCCTCTCCAGCACCCCTGAATAGACCTTACCAGGGAGGCTGAGGGGTGTGATCTCCCTGTAGTTGGAACACACCCTCTGGTCCCCCTTCATGAAAAGGGGTACCACCACCGCAGTCTGTCAATCCAGAGGCACTGTCCCCGATGTCCTTGCGATGTTGCAGAGGAGTGTCAACCAGGACAGCCCCACAACATCCAAAACCTTTAGGAAATCTGGGCGAATCTCATCCACCCCCGGGGCCTTGCCACCGAGTGGGAGGGGGCATAGGGGTCCAGCAGTTTAAAGTAAACAAATAAAGGCATTGTTAATATTTTAGGGATTGTTTTATCAGTTGATATTTTCCTCTTGTGTGCTGTTCCTGTCCACTTTGCTGCTCTAAAACCTGAATATCCCTATTGTGGGACTAATAATTACTTTGTTTCTGTTCTATTGTATTCCAAATGCATTTCCCCAAAAGCTGCCTGGTGTTCTTTGAAGTTGAGTAAATGAACAGCCTCGGCGTCTCTGTGAGACAACAAAGTAGTTGAATCTATACTTCTCGTACAGTGTACATAAAAACTGAGCATTATGATCTTGTGCCATGTGTGGATGTAGCTAATGAAGTGTCCGATTATCACGTGCATTATAAAGAACTACAGCATTAGCGATTGAGACCCTTTTAAGGTGACATCTCAGTGTCCTTGAATATTTAAGAGGTAAGTCAGGCAAATTTGAATACTTTCCGCCTCCAATTCAGCTTTTAAGTCATTAGTTGGGTGCTGAGGACTCAGCAGTTTCTTCCAGGAAACAGCATCAGTGGAGGCATTGCTGGGAATACTGCTGAATGATGCCAGGCCAATTTTGGGCTGCAACTGTATCCACAAATTAAATACTGTTAATCAAATGGCACTTGACAGTGTCTCATCATTTATTGGACATTTTTTTGTCTTTTTGAGATAAACATATACGTTTCATGAGAAGCCGAGTAGAGAAACAGTGTAGCATGCATCACATTTCCGTCGCAGGCATGTAATATAAACACAGTAAATGTGTTCAGAAAAACATATTTACAGCAAATCATAAGAACGATAATAATGAAATATGACTTTCCAATTTATAAAATTGCAATCATGAGGGTATTGGCATAGCCACATTGTACAGCATGTACCATAAAGAGTCTTTCGCCATGAACACACATTCCAATTAGGTGTTCAGAATAGAGAGATCACATATCTGATTGAACACTGAAATGAACACTGATACATATATATATATATATATATATATATATATATATATATATATATATATATATATATATATATATATATATATATTAGTATACATATATTTTCCATTTTAGAAACAAGAAATACACACAATAAATAGCAGTTTTCATGTGTGCAGTGTATACAGTACACAGTGACAAGCACAATGATTTTCTTTTTGTCTTTGCCAAACAAGCCATTGTTACAGACATTTCTTGTTTTACATTCAGAGTTTTGGAGAGAAAAAAAGCACTCCTCGAACAATTCACATGAAGAACCTTTCAAATAAAGTCTCCTTTTCAGTCACTTAGCTTGCTGACTAAGAAAATTAATTCTCAATTACCCCCTGTGGTGCATTTTGGAGGTATTTGCCCGGCAACACGCTTGCGTTCATCCATCGATCTAAAAAGCCATGTTGCAGTTCAGCAGTGCAAAATCTTTATGAATGCCTTTCGGAACTCGACGTTAAAGGTGGTGTAGATGATGGGATTCACGGCACTATTGACATATCCCAGCCATGTGAAGGCATTGTACATCTCGGCGGGAACCTTGCACTTTGTGCAGTGGGTGTTCAAGATGTGTGTAATGAAAAATGGCAGCCAGCATATGATAAATACACCTGAGGAGAGAGGAGAAAATGTACATTTTGAAGGACACTTTCAGGAATGAGAAGGAAGTTGATCTCTCGATGATATGTGGAGATGTGTAACTATTTCCTGTCTTCGTCATTGTATCACTGCCTCAGTGGTTTGAGGTCTTTCCAAAATGTTTTACACGGAATTACACAGCCATGCAGAGGAAGCTGAAGGCCGTAAGTTGTAATAAGTTTAGCTTGTTATAAAATAAGATGGAACATTGGTTTACAGACGACCTGGTTTACGAACAGTTTACGCAGAAAGTTTTTGAAGAAAGATCATCTCAATTCATGCACTATTTTCGATTCGTGAACAGTCCTGGCATTGACGCTGATTTCTCAGTTGTTATTTTTGTTTTTGTTCATTTTGTGTAAACTTCCTTGGCTTCATGAGTCACACATTTCATGTATATTGTTTTTTGTGGTGTGGGGGGGAGGGGGGCTCTACCTTAGTGGGCCAAGTGGGGCAGCGATCCACCAAATCCTGCTGTTAAGAGTAGTGGTGAAAAAAAGCTTGTGGGTTATGGAAGTTGACAGCCACTTTTCTATATGCATTGCCACCAGCCACATGACTGGAGTGGAACAATATCGTCCAGACATATATAGAATTGTTTTGGCCTTGGTGGAGGTTACATTTTGTTTCATTGGATTGTAGTGTTCACTCATTGGTTTTCATATGTGCTCTCATTTTTATGCAATCTAATAACTCTTAATGGTAACTCATGTGAGCAAACTTACCAAGAACGATGGCTAACATTTGCGTGGCCTTCTTCTCCTTCTGCTGGGAGATTTTCCTCCTGCTCATGCTTTTCAAAGATGTCTGCGTCTTGCCGTTTGGCAACGTCTGCGTCTGGAAGACTCTGGCCACCATTTGCGTCGGATCTCCCGGGGCCTCCTTGCCAGGGTCTCCATTCTTCTCCACTCTCTGGCTCTCCTCGGGAGGTGTCGGGGGCGAGGATGTGGGGCTCGCAGTGGCCTTGCCGGGCATCAGCAGCTGATGGCTGGTGGCCGGTGTGTCTCCAATGGTGGATTGGGGCTTCTGTTTATGGCTGCTGCTTCCGCTGTTGAGCTCGTCCAGTTCCAGATCCTCGCCCTTTTTGGCAACGTCTTTAATAAATACCTGAGAAGTGTTAAGAGGAGCAAAAATATGGAGACGGATCATTATTGTTAAAAGGTCATCCAAGCTTTAATGTCTTGAAGACATAGACAAGCAGTTTAAAGAAGAAGGTATATTTCTTAAGTAGCACATAAATCTGACTGTCATCATCATAGCAATGGAAGGAAATCCCATGCTTTCTCAAGATGGAACCCAGGGGCAGCAAATATGAAGAGAAAAACAGTGGCCCTAGAATTGAACCTTGTGGAACCCCATGAAAGAGATTAGCAGAAGAGCTGCTTTTCTTATTTTTTACACTTTGTTATTGTTGAATTATTTTTGAATTATGCAATGTTCAATTCTGTTAATGTATGTTTATGTAAAACAACCTTAGGTGACTTTAATTTCCATTAATGCATTTAAAGATGGCAGACAATTACCAAGGAAGGTGTGTCTTTTCTCCCACATATACAGTATATCTTTGTTTCAACGTCATGTTGTTCGTCTTCGGATCGCAAAGTAGTTCAGACTGAATCAACAGTACTTTTTCTGGTTGTAGCCAAGTAGTCCTTCCACTCCATTGTGCCTCAATAAACCCTATGCATGCAGCTCTTCCACGTTCAGTATGAGGTGCGATGTTAAATTCTGGTCAGCATAGAAACCAGAGCTGCCAACCTATAAAAAATCACTACCAGAACAATATGTCCAAAAAGTGTCTGAATTTCCATATTTTAAAAGTTTTGTCGAAAACATTTCCGTGCGACAGTCATAATCGTTAATAAATTATGTCTTCAATATTTGCCATTTTAAGGTTTTTATTACATTAACTTTGTAATGGTGGACGCAGTTGCAGCCTGAATCAAAGTACCAGTAAATAAGATTTTGATGTTCCATCATCAAAAATATGTCTATGGATTAATTCACCTTTGCCAATTGCGTTTTCAAACCCCAAAAATGCTTGTCTATTAAAGCAGATTAATTAGCTCTCGCACGTCAATTTTAATGTTTAATGTTTATTGAAAATGCAGCCGGACAGAAAAGGGTTTTAGGGAACAGACAGAGGGACAGATTGGACAAGGGGAATAGGGGTGCGAACCACAGCAGAACAATAGTTAGACAGTCTATTTCCGCACATTTGGCTGTAGTGAAGACTTTCTTCCAGGAGAGGCAGAATATAGGGTGACCGACAAGAGTGGAGGTCAAAGCACGCAGGTGGATTACATCTTGTCCAGATGATGTCATCTAAAGGAGGTTACTGACTGTAAGGTAGTGGTAGGGGAGAGTGTGGCTGGAGAACATAGAATAGTGGTGTGTAAGGAGGAAGATTAAGAAGACAAAGGCAAAGCAACGAACCATGTGGTGGAAGCTGAGAAAGGAAGAGTTTTGTGCAGCTTTTCGAGAAGAGGTGAGACAGGCTCTCGGTGGACAAGAGGAGCTTCCAGAAGACTTGGTGTATGCTCTGGTAGGAAAGGAGAGAAGGAGACTTGGTGGTGGAACTTCAAAATACAGGAAATCATACAAGGAAAGAGGATAGCTAAGAAGAAGTGGGACACTGAAAGGACTGAGGAGAAGAGAAAGGAATACATGGAGGCGCGACGTAGGGCAAAGGTAGAGGTAGCAAAGAACAAATAAGAGGCATATGATGACATGTAGCGGCACGGTGGACGACTGGTTAGAGCGTCTGCCTCACAGTTCTGAGGACCGGGATTCAGGACCCGCCTGTGTGGAGTTTGCATGTACTCCCCGTGCCTGCATGGGTTTTAGGTGTGAATGTGAGTGCGGATGGTTGCCCTGCGATTGGCTGGCAACCAGTTCAGGGTGTACCCTGCCTCCTGCCCGATCCTAGCTGGGTTAGGGTTTACCAATCCGCGACCCTTGTGAGGATAACCGGCTCAGAAAATGGATGGATGGATGGATGGATGGATGGATGATGACATGTATGCCAGGTTGGACACTAAAGAAGGAGAAAAGGATCTATACAGGTTGGCCAGACAGAGGGATCGAGATGGGAAGGATGTGCAGCAGGTTAGGGTGATTAAGGTGATAGAGATGGAAATGTGTTGACTGGTTTCAATAGTGTGCTGGATAGCTGGAAAGAATACTTTGAGGAGTTGATGAATGAGGAAAATCAGAGAGAAGAGTAGAAGAGGTGTGGTGTGGTGGACCAGGAAGTAGCAATGATTAGAAAGGGGGAAGTTAGAAAGGCACTAAAGAGGATGAAAACTGGAAAGGCAGTTGGTCCTGATGACATTCCTGTGGAGGTATGGAAGCATCTAGGAGAGGTGGCTGTGGAGTTTTTGACCAGCTTGTTCAAGAGAATTCTAGTGGGAGAGAAGATGCCTGACGAATGGAGGAAAAGTGTGCTGGTGCCCATTTTTAAGAACAAGGGTGCTGTGCAGAGCTGTGAGAACTTTTGAGGGATAAAGTTGATGGGCCACACAATGAGAAAGAGTAGTGGAGGCTAGACTCAGGACAGAAGTGAGTATTTGCAAGCAACAGTCCGGTTTCATGCCTTGAAAGAGTACCGCAGATGCATTATTTGCCTTGAGGAGTCCTCGTGGACCATGATGTCCGCAGATGACATTGTGATCTGCAGTGAAAGCAGGGAGCAGGTGGAGGAACAGTTAGAAAGGTGGAGGCATGTACTGGAAAGGAGAGGAATGAAGATTAGCTGAAGTAAAACAGAATATATGTGCATAAATGAAAGGGGTGGAGTGAACCATGGCGTACGCTCAAATCCAGAAAACGTCGTAAGCACAAAAATACCCAGATGTACATCCAGATAAATGATCGCCTTAATCAATTAATAGGTGTCCTCACAAATATCAGTGATTTATTAAATACACTGGTTAACAAGTGAATTCCGAGTCCTTGCCTCTTTTACATTGTTTAAAATCAAATGTTGCCGGGCATGAAATGTTCATCAGTGCTAATTGTTCGTGTGTCTCTGATGTGCAGATTTATGACAACAGTTTCCAAGCATCCCCTCTAAGTGTCGCCAAAGCACCAACAGCTGCAGAAACGTGCGTACGCCAGCCATGAAGTTGACGTGAGGCACCGCACATTTCCACGCTCATTTCACTCTTGAGACATCTGAACTTTGCCATGAAAAAGAACGTACGCCACGTTTTTGTGCATACGCACCTTTTGTACATGAGGCCCCAGGTGACCACAAATGTAACTACAGAAGTCGTTTTTCTAGCTTATACGTAACATACTGACAGTGAAAACTGACCTTTCCACCTAAAATGCTTAACATGCCGCCCTGCATATTGGTCAATTAATTCACAACAAAATAAATCAGTTATACACGTTCAACTAACCAATTATTATGCCTATCCCCAGTTTAACATAATGGATAGGATGTCACATCTCAAGGTGACATCTTGCTGAATCTCCTCTCCTCGTGAGTCCATCACTTTCACTTTCCATCACACTTAACAGCAAGAAGAAGAGCATAATGACAACCCACCACCTTCTTCTTGTTGGCAGGAAAACTCCCATTTGACTTGACAATCACCGTGCACAACCTAACGTCTTCTGGATGAGTGCACTTATCCTGTAAAAGAAAAAAGAAAGAAAGGAAAAAAGATGTGTCAAGCAAGCAGCGAGGCCAATGTCAACTCAAAAGTGACAAAAAGGGCGCTTTCATAGCGCAGATACGGCAGTTTGGAAAGTCAAAGCAGACAACATGAGCGTTGGCACGGCGAGACAGCTCAGTGAGAATGTGATCTGCTGCTGAAAGTCAGCCCATTAACTTGACAGCATCATTAAGTAGACACTGAGGTTATCTCGCTACAGACAAACAAGTGCAGCCAGCCAGCCAGCGGCTGTATTGAAATGTGATTAGTCTCCTCTATAAATTATTTTTTTTTTCCCATCATAATCATTATCTGCTCATTTGTTATTATGATACCATGTAATGACTTCACAGGCCATTGGATTGTACAGAAATGTACTGTAAAGAACCCTACAATAGTACTCCTTTTGCTGGTCATTACACACACACGCACGCATACACGCACACACACACGCACACGCACACACACACACACAGTTCTTGGTTTCTGTTGCACTGTGTTTGCGTAATCAATACTAGAAATGCAAACGCGTCATTTAAGAGCCGATGCTTATTCATATAATGGGTAAAATTTTAGCCTTAACTAACCAAGTAAATACAGCTTTAAGATTTAAACATTTACTCAACCATCCAGGGATGTGTCGCAGAAGATCTCGCCTTAAATGTGGTGTAACTGAGAGAAAATTTCAATCGTCATGTAACAAAAGCAGTCCATCAAAAGTATAATTGGGTCTAAAAATCATAGAAGTTTGTTTGCGCTGAATGTTTTTTTTTCTTTAGTTTAAAGTAGTCCCGAGATAAAGTGGCATGGTAAAACAAAGATCTCAGTGTTATATATACAGAGGTACCCTGTTACCGCTGGAATGTTGCATCCCACCTTGGTCCTATCTGTTGCATTATAGCGGCGCAACCGCGAATGTCAAGCCCACCTTGAGTGATGTGGCCACATCGGGGACGGCGGCCTGACACAGGCGTTGCTTGGGTTTGGTGTTTACACGCTTCCTGCGCTTCCTCAGGACCACGTAGATTTGCACATAAACCAGCAGGGTGATGATGAAGGGAACATAGAAGGACACGATGGAGGAGTACACCACAAAGGCGGGATTGGCGATCACACACAAAGATGCTTCCCGAGTTGCTGAAAGGAGAAAGGAGAAGAATCAAAGCACGTCCCCCCAAAAAGAGATTTGTGTTTAACCCCTTTCATGGCTGGTGTGGAATTTCATCCCTTATTCAAAAAGGCTTGCTTGGTGCATGACATGCTGTAACTTGAAATTGCATTCACAGCAACCACTGAGGGTTTGTGTATGGAGTTCAATCTCTTTAAAAATTGATCAGAAAATGTTACCCCCGCCTCACCTGGGATTTATTTACACATCTTTTATTGCGCTCGCTCCTTTGCCGTTTGCTGGGAACATGACAATCCTTTTTTATTCCCACCAGCTGAGGGACTCAAACAAGTCAGTCTTCGGGATGACACTCTTTGAAGGCCTTTGCTTTGCAGACACCTCCCTGTGCGGAAGTGCTTGACTTATTGTTTTAAAACTATACAGTATCCCTCTACCCATCCTTTTTGAACACCGCTTGTCCTCATTCTGGTCCTGGGGGAGCTGGAGCCGATTCCAGCTAACTTTGGGTGACATATTCACACCTACGGTCAATTTTAGAGTCTAAAGTTACCCAAACGTGCATGTTTTGGAAATGTGAGAGTAAGCCGAAATACCTGGAGAAAACCTTCACCAACACACGGAGAACATGCAAACATGATGCTGTGTTTTGTTTGTTTGTTGATTTAACTAAGCAACATGTTCAGCAGATTGATCTGATTGCATATTTAAGAAATACAATTTAAAAGAATAATTTAAACTACCTTGTACACTGGGATTTGGGGATTTTTTTTCTGGGCATTTGTTGCCTGTCCCTGCTTCCTACAAGTAGACTTTTCCATGAAATATCCATCCATCCATTTTCTGAGCCGCTTCTCCTCACTAGGGTCGCGGGCGTGCTGGAGCCTATCCCAGCTATCATCGGGCAGGAGGCGGGGTACACCCTGAACTGGTTGCCAGCCAATCGCAGGGCACATAGAAACAAACAACCATTCGCACTCACAGTCATGCCTACGGGCAATTTAGAGTCTCCAATTAATGCATGTTTTTGGGATGTGGGAAGAAACCGGAGTGCCCGGAGAAAACCCACGCAGGCACGGGGAGAACATGCAAACTCCACACAGGCGGGGACGGGGATTGAACCCCGCACCTCAGAACTGTGAGGCTGACGCTCTAACCAGTCGGCCACCGTGCCGCTCCATGAAATATAATAATCCAAATCTTTTAGAAACGTTTGATTTTGTACATATTTGTGTTCGTCCTTATCTCAACTATACTCTAAGTATACATAGATCATTTTAGACTTGAGACGATGTGAGTCCCAGAAAGCACATGTTTGGAAACAATGAGTCCCTGCAATTCATCATCACGGAAAAGAAAAAGGACCTCAATTTCTGTACAAAAAAAAAAAAAAACACAATTGCCAAAACACAAGTAGTAATGAAGGATGAAGCATTATTTATGTTGTCATGTTTATTTCCTTTGTATTTTATGAGCAGAATAAAGCAAAGTTATTGTTATGTATAATATGAAAGTCTGCAACACTGCAGCACACGTTACTGATCACATTTCAAATCCTGCTGAAGTCGTGTTTTTTTTTTCTTCACTTAATTTCATTATTCAGTCAAATTGAATGGTAAATGGACTGCACTTAAATCCCGCTTTATCTAAACCATCGCAGTGCCCAAAGCATTTTACAAAGCCTCACATTTTCATACACCAATGGATGGATACACCATATTACTATTTTATGGTCTTCAATCTGTAAATACTTCTGTCTTTACTCTTTCCACAAGTCTTAAAGCCTTCTTGAAATCCATCTCTTTTGACAGCTGCACCTTCAATGAGTTTATCCTGTGTTTGGATGTTGTCTATTCTTTAGTTTTGTGAGGATTCTATTCTGCACTGAAACCACATCGAGCTATATGTACTGCTGGGAAATCATCTGAAATCATCTCTCAGCTGTGAGATCACTGCCCGCAATGGCTGGATCGTGGTCTGCCAGCACAACATCCTTGACCAAGTTTTTTGACAGGTAAAGGCCTTTTAACACTGCACTTGCTCAGAATGAAAGGTCCACACAGCAATGCGCAAACACGACCGCCGGTGCGGTCAAGACAGATGATGCCCATATTTGGAAGTGCCGCCTACAAGCAAGTCGGGAAGCGTTCCCTGCTGAGTGGACCGCAACTCGGCAATATGTATTCGTCCTTTTTGCATAAGACAGCCCTAACTTTGCTTATTTTAAGGAGGAGGAGGTGACGCAGCCGCAAAAAAAGGGAATGCCTATATCCCATACTACTTGTAATTTCATGGCAGGATCTCGGAGTTTAAGCTCGTTCGTGAGCTATAGTTCCACAAAGAGCGCTTTGAGGTGTATTTCAGGCTGAGCAGGGAGCTTTGAAAGGGAGTTTGAAAGCCTCTTGCAGAGACGTCTCGGTATGTAATTTTTCTATTGTCCCAAATTTAGGGCTCGTGGGACAACACAATTATCATGCCTTCCTCCATTCCCCACTTGCCGTGTTTACAGTAGGTACAGTAGGTCCGCCAAAGTTGCACTCAGAAATCACTTTGCCAGCCCCTCTCCAGGGGAGCTTTCTGTCGTCACCACGACACCGCTCCAGAATAGAATTTTTTTCTATTCGAGGGTGCGTCGCGTCAGCCGCTTTCGGCACTTGCTACGCCGTGCTGCAACGCGGCATCCGGGCTTCCGCCCCCTCACCATACACACAATGAATGGAAAATTTGCCTCCTCTTGCCAAGTGCAGTGTGAAAAGGCCTTTAATGTATTTTTTTCCCTTGCGTCCATGGACACAGGTTGATTATACTTTATGCGTCCCTGCTAATTTTTGTGCATCTCAGAGGCGGGATGCACATTAAATGAGATCTCTGAAAGTAATTTCTAAAAAAAAAAAAAAAAAAAAGTTTAAATTCTTACTGCAGTCATGTCCCTGAGTTTTCACGCAGTCCTGTTACCCTGAAAAAATAATCCCCTCTCTTTGGAATATTCCACAAATCACGTGCTCCACTGGAAGTTGCATCATTCAGATCCTCTGCAGGCTATGGGAAAGCCAAAAGTAAGTTCATTCGTGTTTTTTTTTTTCTGTATATTTGATGATATTATGACTAACGGGTTAATAATGTTTTTTCATTATTTTTAAAATAGTCTTTTGTTGAATCACTCTAATGTGCTTGGTGTCAACATGCTATCAGCATAAATGCTATGTGGCTAGAGTTCATGTATTTGCAAATGTTATGCTAAAAACTCACTCCTGCTACTTTCCGTCCTCCATCCATCCATCCCTCCATTTTCTGAGCCGCTTCTCCTCACTAGGGCCGCGGGCGTGCTGGAGCCTATCCCAGCTATCATCGGGCAGGAGGCGGGGTACACCCTGAACTGGTTGCCAGCCAATCGCAAGGCACATACAAACAAACAACCATTTGCACTCACATTCACACCTACAGGCAATTTAGAGTCTCCAATTCATGCATGTTTTTGGGATGTGGGAGGAAACCGGAGTGCCCGGAGAAAACCCACGCAGGCACGGGAAGAACATGCAAACTCCACACAGGCAGGGCCGGGGATTGAACCCCGGTCCTCAGAACTGTGAGGCAGACGCTCTAAATGTTTCAATACAATGACAAAATACATTTGCCTAAAATGGGCCAATACATATTTTGAGTAGCTCAATGTGTGTATTTTTACATTTATAGTTGACAAAAGACAGTGATTTCTATATTTTCTCACCCACTCCCGAGTCACGATCTCTGGCAAATGTAATCAACTTCCAATTATGAGGGATTTTTCATTTCAAATCTTGACATAAATCCATATAGATTATATATGACATGCTTTACACGGCTCATGTCGAAGGTCAGTGCAGCACATTTTTCTTTTCTCATTGGTGAGTGGTTTTCACAGGGATTACACAACTTTAAAAAAAAAATACAAGTCTGCTCTAGCCAAAAAATAACCATTACCTAGTTTGAATCTTAAGGTTGAACTATATGCAAATCAGGCATGAAATCACAATGCTGATATATAGACAATGCATGCAAACTGTCAGCACTAACATAGAACAAAACACTTATGAGATATGTTTCTTTCCAATTTTATTTTTCTTAATAAATTGGGCGTAAATACATATAGTGCTTTCTCTTACCTGTGTTATTGAGCCCAAACAGGAGAGGGCAGGATATGGCGAAAGACAGCACCCACACCACGGAGATCATAATAGTCACCCTTCTTCTTGAACTGTAGCGGGTGTTGTACAGCATCGGCATTGCAACCGCTGTGTAACTGAAGGAGGGTGAGCAATTTAGTTTGAATTGACACAAACAATATGATATATAGGAGCTTTATTTTAGTGCAAAAAAAGAAAAAAGAAAAGAAACAATCAACCCCTATTAAGGAATGGTCTTACAGATGGGGGGCCATGACATTTTCTGACCACTACCTGTTTTTCATTTTTTTTCAGTGTGCTCTCCATGTGTAGCACCCTGACTTAATAACTCAAGCCCACAAATGTTGTTCAAGGAGTGCAGCTTCCCCAGGATGACTCATCCATACATGCCGGGGCCAACAGGTTCACTTTGTCTCCCAGCTCAGTGAGAGGGGCGGAGGCCAAATCAGTGTACGCCAGATTTTCACTGAGCAATGTAATTCGTTTGATTGCCCGCATCATGTTGTTTAGTGTAATGACCTCACTCATGGTGCTGGAAGACCCTCCCACTCTATCCCCACAGTTCTGAGGTCCGGGGTTCAATCCCCGGCCCGCCTGTGTGGAGTTTGCATCTTCTCCCCATGCCTGCGTGGGTTTTCTCCGGGCACTCCGGTTTCCTCCCACATACCAAAAACATGCATTAATTGGAGACTCTAAATTGCCCGTGAATGTGAGTGTGAATGGTTGTTTGTTTAAATGTGCCCTGCGATTGGCTGGCAACCAGTTCAGGGTGTACCCCGCCTCCTGCCCGATGATGGCTGGGATTGGCTCCAGCACGCCCGCGACCCTAGTGAGGAGAAGCGGCTCGGAAAATGGATGGATGGATATATTACTCATGCACACACTGTAGTTGTCTCGCCACGCTGCACTATTTGCATATCTGTATTTGACCAATACTGGCCACTCATGCCAGAGTAGCATCTGCTCCATTTGCACACTGATTGAGGAGTATCTGCAACATTTGCACAATCAACATTGTCCCAGATTATCGCGCTACTCGTCACTTTAAACTGCATACACTCCTTGAAGTCTTGGCGCCCTTTGCACAATGGTCATTGCACAGGACTATTGCAATATTAGTCATTCGAACTGTTCTAAGTGCTAGAGGACTTTTTGCACAATTGTCAAAAACAAAAACAAAAAAGTCGCCGCATTACCAGATAACTAGCAACACTTTATTGCTCAGTGACTGTTTTTTTTTTTGTCAATGTCTTTATGTCTCCAAAGTGTCTCAATTGACTGTCTGTTGCCGTACTAGAGCGGCTCCAACTACCGGAGACAAATTCCTTGTGTGTTTTTTGGACATACTTGGCAAATAAAGATGATTCTGATTCTGATTCTGATGATTTATGGTGACGTCGGGTGTGACGTGTTGGTAAAATGGATTGGACCCCAGCAAGGAAGGCTGAGTTGCACACTCCAAGTGCTGCAGAGAACTCTTATCATTTAACCTTATTAGTTGACCTTCCTAGTGAGGCGGCCGTAATCATACTATATCCATCCATTCATCCATTTTCTGAGCCACTTCTCCTCACTCGGGTCGCGGGCGTGCTGGAGTCTATCCCACCTATCATCGGGCAGGAGACGGGGTACACCCCGAACTTGTTGCCAGCCAGTCGCAGGGCACAATCATACTATAGTGTTCCTTATATTGATTTATTTTTTTCCATGTATAATTTTGTTTGAAGGTTTCCTGAAAGCTTTTTACAGTATGTCTACTTTGAACACCTTTTGAGTAAATGGCCTGAAGGTAAATGGATCAGTTAAGATAATTGTGTTAAAGTCATACACATTTCATATTTTTTGTATGATCAACTTGTAGGGATACGGTGTTTCACAAATCCAAAAACATAGGTCCGTTGCGTATCCGTTGATTGACAGATGTTACACTTTATTGACAAAAAGTCTTTGATCAATTTTGTATTTTAATATTGGAGTGGTTCAGATTATTTATATTATTTCTTATAGCGAACCCCCCATTCTGTTTATATTGGGATTATGATCACAAAAATGTTTTTCTAGCTAATGGGAAGTACTGTGCTCTCAAAGCAGCGAAGCTGATTTGTCATTTTTGGAAGATAACCCTGATTTCAAAAACCTTCTGACAAAATAAATAGCCTATAGTCTACTTTCCATCATGGGGTTCCAAAGTATTAACATTTGTCTGTGCATGCAGCTGCAGTGTGAGCGCATGGAACAACTATAAAGTAATGTGAGCCTCATCCAATTTGCTCCACTTTGATCAACAAGAACATGGTGATTTACACACACACAGAAGAAGCAAACTATCCGTTCATCTATGGAAAAGAGGATGCTGCCTCCAGATGTTCAATTCAACAACACATTTCATCCAAGACACTTAGATGTTCTCAAGCAAGAGGAAGACAGTCACGGTCATCCCCTCGAGGATCAGCAAGTACGCGCCCAGGGTATACGAGTCTTATAAATAACATCAAATTGTTAACATCACTTACCTTCGGCATACATACGTTCATTTCAAATACAAATGTTGATCTAGCAGGCGATTATATGGTATGATGTGATTTTCTCTACAAATGAGAGACATGCATGTGCACTAATTCAATCTTATCAATGAGCGGTGTGAGCATTTGTTTTCTTCTGTCCAGCCAAGCAGAACATCATGTAAAATTAAATATGACAGCATTCTGTAGAATAAGAAGATGGGATGTCGTGTGTCCTCGGTGCCCTTCAAATACAACAAACACCTCTTTCACACACCGAAGTGGTTTGCAGGATTACATGATTACTTCCTGTAGGTTCTTAACAAATCTAGATTGCTGCATGTACATCACAGACAAGTGCAGCTCTCGACACAAAATGTATATTCTGTTTGTTCAATGGCTTTTGATCTTTATGTATTCTCAAAACGTTCATTTAAAAAAAACAAAAACTCTTGGGCCGACCTGTCTATTTTCACACATTAACATTCAGATTTAAGGATGTATCTCTCATGCAGTAATTCACTGCCCTCCTAAACAAATAATTAGTTGTTCATCTGACCACAGCAATGGTTGTGGTCCTCATCTAAATTTCAACAGCTTCTAATTAACTCTCAGCTTTGCTTCCCCTTGTGAATAGTTTACAAGTAAAAACATAATTCCAGCTACAGGCATAAACTAGAAAGGATGCAGTAGAGCGCACACCTTTCCCGAGCAACATAGAAACCTCGAACAAGACTCATTTCAGTAATTCATATCTTGTCTTATTAATTGGTTCCTGTTTCCTGTTGGATGCACCTACGAATATTGTCGTTAAAAATTGTCTGCACTTATTGAGGCATTAAATTAAGTTTCTTGAGTAACTTGGCGTGTCTTCAGTATTACCTGAAGCCATTGCATTTCAACATGTACACACAATTTACATGTTCAGCCTGGAAGATGGATTCAAATATTTTCGTAAAAGTGTGACTTAATGATCATCTACATTTTTAATCTCTCTACAATAGGGTTGGGTATCGTTTGAATCTGAGCAATTCCAGTCCCGATTCCTCATTTCAATTCCGGTTCCACACGATTCTTGATTCCGATTCTTTTAGGGGGCTGGCTCAAAAAAGTTTACATGGTTTAAATAAAGGGTGTCCAAATTATGAACATCCATTTTCTTAGCAGCCCACAGCATAGACTAAAATGAACATTTGTTCTTTGTAACCAGTATCAATATCAAACTTATGAACGAAAAGGCAATGTGTGTAGAACTAACCCAACTGACTTAATATTCATTAATTATTGTTTCAGCTAAAAGTTAAATATAGCATTGTTAAAATTATTTGCGACTGTTTAATCAAGTCAAAATGGTTTATATGTGCGGGTTTTAACTTGACTTCCTGTTTTAAGCATCTGGCCTTTTATTTTGAAGGGTACACACTCAATGTTAGGCTTTTAATTAGACTGTTTCTCCTTTCTTTACAAGATGGTAAAGTCCATCCATCCATTTTCTGAGCCGCCTATCCTCACAAGGGTCGCGGGAGTGCTGGAGCCTATGCCAGCTATCATCAGGCAGGAGGCGGGGTACACCCTGAACTTGTTGCCAGCCAATCGCAGGGCACATACAAACAAACAACCATCCGCACTCACATTCACACCTACGGGCAATTTAGTGTCTTCAATTAACCTACCATGCATGTTTTTGGGATGTGGGAGGAAACCGGAGTGCCCGTAGAAAACCCACGCAGGCACAGGGAGAATATGCAAACTCCACACAGGCGGGGATTGAACCCCGGTCCTCAGAACTGTGAGGCAGACGCTCTAACCAGCCGTCCACCGTGCCGCCAAGATGGTAACGTAATTTAGATTTTATTTTTGGGTGTGCCATCAGCTCTCACACTACCGCGCGGTGTAGGCTGAGGCTTTGAGCGGGGGGGAGCACGTCAGACTTCGACACAACATGAAAGCCTCCGTTGCAGAATATGATCTTAATCCAAGTGTTGCACTGATGTGACTTGTCGTTATTTTTAACATAGTTAACACTTTTGTTTGCCGCTGCTGTTAGGCACAAGCACGTCTTCGTGCACCTTCTTCTTCGTTGGTTTTCGCCGCTTCTTCATTGGTTTTCACCACTTTGTTCTTCGGGGTCGGCGGACTGTAGGCATCAAAACTGGGAACCGAAATTTTCTAATTTGAATGATTACAGGAGAACCGGAATGTTTGTCCCGGTTCAAATGGGTTCTTGATTCTCGATGCCCAACCCTACTATACATACAGACAAACAGTCTTTGGCTGGTAGAGTACAGTATTTACTTAATATTGCATATTGTCATTTCGTTTCCCAATCATTTATTCTCCATGTGTAAAATGTTCACTTGTGTACTCGTTTGTTGCGTCCTTGTAATTTACATTCAATGTGGTGTTGTAATTGTAATGTAATTGTCAGTGATGGGCACAAACTGAGAAAGGTTGCAAACAGTTCTCCTGTTATTCACAGTGTAAAGATTTCCTTTAAAAAAATCCATGCAAAGCTGCCAGAAGGAATGAGCAATCTGAGCATTGGCCAACTCACCGATCAATGCTGATGGCACACAGATTGAGGATGCTGGCTGTACACATCATCACGTCTAGAGTGACAAAGATGTCACAGTGGATCTTGCTAAATCGCCACTCCCCTACGACCTGCAAGAGGAAAAACACACACAAGTGGCAGCTTAGTGCAACCATCAACAGAAGAACGTAAAGGCAGTCAGCTAAAGGCGCCATCTCAGCAAGAAATTATTTGCCTGGATAACACGCTGTTCCTGGATTTAAACTACAGGGCCAAGTGAGCAATTCTGTTTGAATGCTGATTTTTGTATTTACTCTGTCCATGTATATTTCAAGGGCTCTGATATGGCTGTTTATATTCATGGAACAAATGGAACAGTTTTATAAATACTAAATGTTATATTATGTTTAGTTTGTATGCATGGGCTGACTCCTTCCCCCTACTGATTTAAAGGTCCTGTATTTTGCTAAACCAACTATTTCTAGTATTTGAAATGTAATATTGTCTCTAGTGGGCCTCAGTAAACGTAAAATAGGAATTAAAATCGTCCACACATTCCTGAGCTTTCATGAGGCCTGAGCTCATTCGAAATTCTCCAGCGTATCTACGTTACTTAGCGAAGATCTCCGCCTTCCCGAGCCAGCGCTGTCAACATAACAAACACGTGTGCTCTCACAAATTGATCTTCTACATGCGGATACAAAACTGGGTCAAACAGTAGTAGCTGTCCGCGGGGCCTTTTCTGGATACTCGTATGACAAAACCAAGGTGTTTTTGTTTTTTTAATGAAATTGACACTTTTATACAAAGTCCATGTTAGATAGTCACTCTGTGCAAAAAATTCTAAATGGTGTTACTTGAACCATGCCGTGTAAATACAGCCCATGACAGCCAAGCCTCGATATGTATTGAATATGAATTTTGGATTGGGTCCAACGGTAGGTAGTCTGTAGGAAAAACAGCTGCAGTAAAATTTGTGGAAATCAATATCAAACTTGACATATCTTACATGAAACTGATATGGCAGATGGTTTGTTTCATCGATCCATCTGGAAACTAGCATTTCTGTTTGTCAAACCCATTCGGGGCCAATCAGGTCAACAAGTAGAGGAGTCAGCTCCCTGACACTGAGTCAAAACATCCTTGTTTTAATGAAAAGTGTCCAGTGCTTTACGGTCAGTGAACTGAAGATAAAACTGTCAAAACCATCACAATAACAAGCATCAAAACCAAAATTATCATGATTATCGGGGGTATCAACCCACCCGGTCAAGCAGACGGCCACCCCACACAGACTTTTGGGTTTGCTCAAGGTTTCTTCCTTGGAGGGAGTTTTTCTTTTTGACTCCGTCGCCCAGTGCTTGCTCAGGTGATGTTCAGTTGGTCTCTTAAGACCACATTCTCCGATTCGTACATAAATACTTTTTTACACGTCTGGATTGCGCACTCATCATCTACACACAACAGAGCACATCAATACAGCAGTAGCGAGAGTTAAAATTCTAAACGGTATGACTGACTGTTTTTCAGAATTTATTGGCAAGCCATAAACCGTTTCATCCCTATTATGAAGACACATCAAGTTTTGATAAAACTGCTGCTGCCGCAAAAAACAAAGCAAATACTTTCAGAGACTACCTTTGTTTACGTGTTGTGCTTGTAGCCTGCTTGTGGCTTTCAATCAAAGACCATACATATATAAGCTTGCGGTTACCCCAAGCACCCCATTATGAACGCAACATTATCAGACCACCGTGTGTCTCACCTGACACACGCCCACCTGCTTCCTCGCACCGCTCTGAAGTGTATTAGTTGTATGTGTCCCCGAGGCCGTGTTGTCAGAAAATTAACTGTCAAATGTTTCTGCTTTGGTCTACTACATTGACGATGATTGCAGAAAAGATTAGACACTCTAATGTGTGGCTTTCTCTCAGTTCCAACCTCTGCCCCTTCCTCCTTTTTTTGCATTTTTCAACCCTTAGCACGACTTGATGGACCCTGTTTTCCTCCTTCTCTGCTATCGCTTCTTCATCTCAAACTCCGTGGACTCACCGACTTTAATTTAGAACACAAACACAAGTCGGATCACAACGGGGAAGGACAACAATTTGCGGTGACGGGAAACTGCTCGCTTTGTCTCTTTCTGACAGTGACACTCAAACATAAGCGCGTTTGTCGGCGGACCGCAGCTGTTTTGGTTTACACACACCCAAACTCCAGCCGGCGAACATGCAAGCCTTTCGTGATTCAAATTGTGTCAGCATTCTGACTTAATATGCAAAGGTGTTGCGATGAGAAATTGAAAATGCGGTAATGGAGGCTGGGGAAACGGGAAAGGAGATCAACGGAGCAATTTCGGATGTCAGTTGAAATCAATGTGAAAGGAAAACGAAGGCTTCTGTGTGTGTATATATATATATAAATAATAATTAAAAATGCAAAAACAGCTGTCAAAAGAAAACTAGATTGTCGATAACTGTTGAACTCTCCACTTTATGACAACATTTTGACAAGTTGGACAGTTGTGTGCTATTACTGTGTAGTGCCCTTTTGATGGCTTCTATAATTTTGTTATTGTGATAGTGGCGGTATTAAGAGGTGGATTCAATTGGCAAGTCCTCACTGAGCGGCCAGGCACCTTCTTCTGGATTAGAATTTTTTAAATCTGGGTTTAAAATGACAAAACAACAACCAAACGCTCTATAAAGTGCTGTTCTAACAGGATTCATCTTTAGCCTGATCTGGCCGCCTCTGACTTGAAGAAAGAACGGGGGAGAACTGGATTTCTGGAGAAGGTGGGCACTGATCCCAATACCTCTTTCATGCTAAGCGAGTGCTCTACCATTTGAGATGCTGTGTCGACATCATATCTAGCAGCTGCTTCTGGATCCGGAAATATTGACCTCCATTGACCCTATTTGGACATGAACATAGATGAGGTGACCAAATGGTTAAGGCGATGGACTGCTAATCCTTTGTGTCCTCCATGCATGGGGTCAAATCCCATTCTCGTTGTGATATACTCTGCTGTATTTCCAAAAGCACTTTGGTACAGGCCAAACTCTTGCTTTAAGGAATACCTTGACTGAAGGTGTCACCTCTACTCAAATATGCCCAACATTCACCCTGATTAACCCCAAATAAATTTCAGATCTAGTAGGCTTTTTCATGTGCATTTCCCTCACCAACTTTTGATTGACTCTGTTGGAGATGTATTGCTTTAACAATGTATTGATTATTGTCACTCTACTGTTGTTTTAGGGTGCATAATAAGGTGTCAGTACAATAATGAATATTTTATTACAAGTCACAGTGGAGCATAAAGTTTTGAGCCTCATATCTTATTTGTATAATACGTGCAAACGTTTAAAACAAAAAACAGCCCAAGAACCTAGTCACACACTTTTACAACAGAAATTGATTGATTGATTGATTAGCCGGCTGTGACTGACTGGTTAGCACATCGGCCTTACAGGTCTGTGGATCGGGATTCAAATCCCGGCCCCGCCTGTGTGGAGTTTGCATGTTCTCCCCGTGTCTCGGTGGGTTTTCTCCGGGCACTTCGGTTTCCTCCCAAGTCCCCAAAACATGCGTGGTAGGTTGTTTGAAGACTCTAAATTGCCCGTAGGTGTGAATGTGAGTGTGAATGGTTGTTTGTTTCTATGTGCCCTGCGATTGACTGGCGACCGGTTCAGGGTGTAACCCGCCTCCCGCCCGAAGGTAGCTGGGATAGGCTCCAGAACGCCCGCAACCCTAGTGAGGATAAAGCGGTAAAGGAAATGGATGGATTGATTATTTAAAAAAAGGTCATCTTGGGCTTTGATATGTGCTCAATCGCAGTGCAGTTCCCACATCTAAAGAAAAAAATGACGATATTTTATTCCTTGTTTGATTCTTGGGAAAATTAGAAAACAATTATCCATCCATTTTCTATACTTGTCCTCATTATGGTCACGAGTGATCTGGAGCCTGTCCTTGCTGACTATGGGTGAGGTTGTGATCCTTCGACTAGTTGCTGGCCAATGACAGAAACAATTGATCAATTCATTTTTTTTTTTAAATTTGTATAATTTTTAAAGGAATGACAGAATTTTGCTTAATGGAGGTAGCTCAGCTTAGCTGGCGTCACAATGGTCTTCTTTAGACTGCAGAGTAGTTGAGACCGAGTCAACAGTGCTCAAATATTGTGATCCATTTTGTCCCAATGACTTCAAGGTACACATGATAAAAAATGGATAGAATTCCTAACGATCACTTAATCAAGTAATTATTCTCCACTTGATTTAATGTGCCCTAATATTCTTTTACTGCGGGATACCTTTCTGCTGTATGTAGAGAAACAAATGCACTGCCACCTCTGCCGCCATGACATCATATAGATTTAAACACTGTAATTGGATCAGAGTGCTAATCCTGATGATTTACTGTGAGACACTGGAGGCTTAGTGATCCTGCACTCTTAGATTGCCTCTATATTACACAGCATGACCTCAAGCCTGCTGGTCAAAAATAACCCCCCACTTCCCACAACCCTGACCCGAGGAAAAAAAATATCAAATACTAATTTTTTGATGGAGCCCACATCCTGCTTGCTATTGATTCCCCCCCCCCCCCCCCCCCACCTCTAGATATGGTTAACCCCCGCCTCAGTTCTCCATTTTTAGGTTGCACTGGCCAGCTATCACTGATAAGACACAACCACCGAAAGCAAAGGGTCGCCACAATCTGAAACAATGATGGATTCAAAAAAATTAGAACGAATTATTCCTAATCAGGCGGCACGGTGGTCGACCGGTTAGAGCGTCAGCCTCACAGTTCTGAGGACCGGGGTTCAATCCCCGTCCCCGCCTGTGTGGAGTTTGCATGTTCTCCCCGTGCCTGCGTGGGTTTCCTCCCACATCCCAAAAACATGCATGAATTGGAGACTCTAAATTGCCCGTAGGTGTAAATGTGAGTGCAAATGGTTGTTTGTTCGTATGTGTCCTGCGATTGGCTGGCAACCAGTTCAGGGTGTACCCCGCCTCCTGCCCGATGCCAGCTGGGATAGGCTCCAGCACGCCCGCGACCCTCGTGAGGAGAAGCGGCTCAGAAAATGGATGGATGGATGGATATTCCTAATCATTTAAACTGTGACTGCCGTGACATTTTGACGTTGTTGCAATGTCGCTACATTATAGATCAGGGGTGGGCAAACGTTTTGGCTCAGGGGTCACAGTGACTGTTCAAATTTGACAGGCGGGCCAAGCCAGGACCAGATGCTTACATATAAAAAATAAACAACAACAAAAAGGCATTGTAGTGTTAATACTTAGATTTACTTCTAATGGGAACAGTGTTGTTTTGTTGGTCACCTTTTTTTGCCAGTGCATCAAAGTCCGGTGTTAGTTTCGTTGTGGAAATTCTCAGAACACATCTGAGTTGTTCATCACTCAGCTGGAATCTGTAGGACGTTTTGTTGGTGTTCATCACACTAAAAGTCTGTTCACACACATATGTAGAGCCAAACACCACCAGCATCCTCTGTGGCATCTTCTGGCTTTTGGGAAATTTGTCTGCGCTTAATGAAGCATAAAACTCATCCACTTTGAGAGTGGTATCACATTGGAGATAAATCAGTTCCATCTGCAGCTCCCGTGGCACTGTTTCAGTGTCTGTGACTGAATCTTGGATGACAGTTTGTCAGATAAAGATGTTTTCCTGAGCCTGCAAGCTTGATTTTAACCGCTGAGCCGTAGCCATCAGTTCCTGCGTTGATTGGCTGTTAGCGTAATCAGCATGGTAGAAAAGTGATGGCTGATGTTATAGTCCTCTACAACCGCAATGGTTTCTTAACAAATTAGACATACAGCCTTTGACCGGACTTCAGTAAAAATAGTATTTAGTAGTCCAGTCTACATTAAACACTCAGCACTCACTGTCGACTTTTCTTTTCTTTGGCTCACTCATGGTTGAAGAAGGGTTCAGAGCAGTAGCAGAGTAAAAACAGAACAGTCAAAGTCAAGTCAATGTATCACTGTACCTACTGCGCGACCTGGTGGAACCACCGGGCATTACAGGACAACCTGGTGGAACCACTCGGCATTATAGGACAAGGTCAAATGAATGCAGTCATGATTTTAATATGATTTGGGCAATTCTGTACCAATCTCTGGCTGACCGGATTGAAATGATCAACGGGCCGGATGTGGCCTGCGGGCCGTAGTTTGCCCACCCCTGTATATAGATCATCCGTTGCTGAGCTGGTATTTATGGAGGTACATGATGCGACCATCAACTGCTGACATGTTCCCCTTGAGCTTTCAACCTGTTGAATGAGGGCACAAAACACACCTCTGTTGCACAAGTAGCTGTCTTCTCGTTAACTTGTACAGACCCTTTCCAAAAAAACGGAATATCATGGAAAAGTTTATTTATTTCCATAATTCAAATTTTTTTTCAATTGTAACAGATGTCCATTATATCCACACATTCAATCCACAGGTCCGACCAGATCTCTATCTCCCACAAAAGGCGGGAGTCCAGTCTCGCTAGAAAAAAAGCAGCCAAGCTAGTGAATGTACAGTCGCACAATCCTCCACGTAATGTCATAAATTGAACACTGTCTGATTGTTTTAGCCTGCAGCAAAGTTTTGCACACAGCTAATAATAACGTGTTCGATGATGCTCGATCAAGCCCAACAGATCTGTATCAAGACCACAAAGTGTGCGACCAAGGGTTGCCGTGACAAGCGATGCGATTCTCTTTCCTTCCTAACCCAGTGTACCCTGAAAATGAGCTGATATTTCAAGGTAAATTACTTGGTTTAATTAATTTTAATTAATATATCGATCAGATTTATCTTGTTTTAGCTTGTTTTTGAAATAGGGATGGACTGATACCAATACCAGTATCGGTTATCGGTGACAAACCTGTACCTCTGTACAGTTTCAGTCGTAAAGATTTCTCAAAGAAGACTGATCGGCCAAGTTCCTCACGTCACTCACGAAGCCACGCTATTTAAAGGCACTCATTAACCACTAGAGTTGTTGCTGTTGTGGTGGTGACTTGGCTTGTCCCAACATTCAGTAATTACATTTTATAAAACCAGTTTATTCCTTTTCATTCTGTTTTATTTGGTTATTATTCTGGACAATGTTATTCTTTATTCAAAAAAAGTAATACATGTTTTTGTTTATTTAAATGACGATCATTAGAATTGCATTGAAAAAAAATTAGTTTTTTTTAAACCCCAAAAATCCTTGAATAAGCGGTGAATAAATCGCATTGGATTATAAATCGCATTTTGGGGGGGACATTTATTTGATAAAATCGAACACCAAGAACAGACATTTAATCTTTTAAGGCAATTTAAAATAAAAATAGAATCGAGAACAACAGGCTGAATAGATGTACGGAATGCTAACGTAACACATTCAGCTAACGTTACATGACGCATAAACAACGAACTGAAAATGTACCTGGTATGTTAACGTAACATATTAACAGTTATTCAGATAACTATAGCATAAAGAACATGCTAACAAGTTTACCAAACCATCAGTGTCACTCCAAATCACTAAATCCAATGAAATCTTCATCCTCGGTCCCACTTCTAAACAACTCCGCCAACTCCGGATGTAGACGATCCGCCGCTTCCTCTTCTACGTCGCTTTCGTCAGACTCATCGTCATCTTGCAGGTACAGATACACAGGCCTAGAGCGCCCTCTTGCGGTTGTCAGTGTGAAAATAACATGTGAAATGATATAATAATGTGTTAATAATTTCACATATAAATCGCTCCGGAGTATAAATCGCACCCCCATCCAAACTATGAAAAAAACTGCGATTTATAGTCCGAAAAATACGGTAACGAAATTGGAAAAAAATGGAAAAAAAAAGGGGGGAGGGAAATATCTGGGAATATGTGAATATGCTGGTGCCGTACAGGGAGCATGCAGTGTCCACCGTACCAGTAAATTGAGTTGCTAGCTTGGTCATAATTTAAACTCTCAAATCAAGGCACCACTGCAAGTCAGTTGTGTTTACATTATTATGCATGAATACCTCCAAGTAGACGACCCAGGGCATGACCAGCGTGGCCACCAGAAGGTCAGCGACGGCCAGGCTGACGATCAGGTAGTTGGTGGTGGTCTGCAGGGCTTTTTCCCTTGACACGGCCATGCATACGAGCACGTTGCCGAAGACGATGACGAAGATGAGCAGTGTGAGCAGCATGGCGTAGTAGTTGTACGCGTGCTTCTGCTCTCGATCGGTCTCGTTGAAGCCCCATGTTGCATTGTCATAGAAAGTGTCGTTGAAGGCATAGTGGGTAAAGACATCCATTAGCTGTGAGTGAGGAAGGCCAGCCACAGGCCCTGGAAACACACACAAAGAAGACACTGGTTAGATGAAATATTTATGAGGAAAAAAATGGAATCGTTACGGTGGACGACGAATAGAGAATATCTGCGGGTAATTGACAGCCATTACAATTTCATTGAAAAAAAAAGTTTTTTTTTTGGTTCATGGACCACAGAAATACGGTATTGTGTATGAATTGCCACCATTACACTCTGGGTTCTTCTTCCACAAGTAGAGGCAAGCAGCTGGCTAAAGCGCACACCTGCCAGTGAGGTGACAAGAGTCAGCCTGCCGAGCAATGCGAAGGACAAACGCTGTCCACAATGCACACACCCACTGGCAAGATCCAGACCACTGTTACAAACACACTACACACTCCCTGATGAGAGCCTGCACGTGTTATCCATACACTTGCCAGCGAGATCACGAAAGGCAGCCTGTGGAGCCTCACAGGTCACGAAGGTCAGGATCCTTTCCGGACATCGTGGCAACAAAATCCGGACTTGTCATTGTCCCGGCAGTAAATTGGGTTGGCTGAGGGCTGGCTGACTTGAATTAGAATGGGTTAATTTCAGTAAGGCAAGTAATTGGGTATGTAATCCTTGTTCATTACGGAATTTTGATGAACGTGCACCATTAGACATGTTATTAAGACACCAGGGTGTCATGAGCGGTGCCTCCGCCTGCTCTTGGGTCCCGTCTGAATCAACGTGTGACACTGGGAACTGTTTTAAAATGTGAAAATGTCTCCTTTGAGTAATTGTTTTGCTTATTAACGTGCCAAAAAACATTAAAAAACAAACAAAAAACAGATAAGCATTTCACACAGGAGCCTTTTTCAAATTATCACTACACAACCATGGATTTGAAAAAAGGCCCCAACTTGCAGAACAACACCTAACCTGCAGCAACATGGTCAGCACTGCGCAAACAGGCAAAAAGTTAACATTTCCATGGGTGAAGGCCAAACACAGTGCTGAAACTGAGGCCCATACTAATAAAACAAAACAGACGAAAAATCCAAATACGGTGGATATTTTTGAGAATTGTCTACACCTTTTTTTGTGCAGTGGTGAATGAAAAACATTGACTGAAATGCTATAGAGATGCTCGTCTGTGTTAAATCAATGACGATACAAGGAGAGCACAAGCAAATAATAACCACTAGAAAACTTAAAATGGTGCAATAAAACCTTTGAGAGATGCCAGAAGGACATGTTTTAGTCAAAGGAGGAAAATTTCAGACCTCTACATTCTTTGTAAGTGTAAAAACTTCCAAAATTGCCGGTGTATCAAATGCTTCTTTACCCCACTGTAAGCTTCACTGGCCACAACATTAGCTACAGTTGAACTTAAGATCCAACATGAGAGAACGATAAAAAGCTCACTTTTGATTGACACCATCAGAGGTACTAATTTAACAACATGTTCATTGTTTATGTAGCTGAATTTCTCATGTTGATAAATTAGGCAACAAAAATATTCGAAAATATCCTTTCAGTATGATGCAGTGCAAACTACAACCGTAATAATAAACATATTAATTACATAACTCTATAAATACACGTGGAACGAATGTTGGGGCCAAAGAAGAGAGTTTGTGTGTGTGTGCTTGAGAGCATGTGCAACTTAATTTTTCCCACCACGTAATCAGCCTATTTATCCATCCATCCATCCATTTTCTGAGCCGCTTCTCCTCACTAGGGTCGCGGGCGTGCTGGAGCCTATCCCAGCTATCATCGGGCAGGAGGCGGGGTACACCCTGAACTGGTTGCCAGCCAATCGCAGGGCACATAGGAACAAACAACCATTCGCACTCACAGTCATGCCTACGGGCAATTTAGAGTCTCCAATGAATGCATGTTTTTGGGATGTGGGAGGAAACCGGAGTGCCCGGAGAAAACCCACACAGGCACGGGGAGAACATGCAAACTCCACACAGGCGGGGCCGGGGATTGAACCCGGGTCCTCAGAACTGTGAGGCTGACACTCTAACCAGTTGTCCACCGTGCCGCCTCAGCCTATTTAATAAGAGAAAATACCAGAGGTGGCTGGCTGCCTCAGTGCATTGAGCGATGGGCATATTTGTGCAGAGAAACAATGAGAAAAAAGACTAAGTGAGTGAGTGAAGCGAGGATGATGTGCTCCGGGGGACCAGTGTGTATTTATTTGGCTGTTCTGCTCACGTACAGAACGCATTTACTCAAATCGGTGTGTTATCCATTGGTTGGCGACCAGTTCCGGGTTTACCCCGCCTCTCGCCCGAAGATAGATGGGATGGGCTCCAGCACGCCCGCGACCCTAGTGAGGATAAAGCAGTACAGAAGATGGATGGATGGGTGGTGTTTCATCCGCCAAATAAATGCCTCCCAAAAAAAGAAAAAGAAAAGGTAGCAACTGTATCTAATTTAATAGACGTTATTGTTCACACACAGCCATTACATACTTTACTATTGAACCTATTTTAACTCTATTGCTAACCAAAACAGCAACACCTACCCACGTCCCACACCAAGAGACCTTGGGCGGGCCGCCGGCCCCACCGAGGTGCCACGACAACCGACCATCCGGAGGAGGCTGAAGGGACCCAATGCCACCCCCCCTTGACCCAGGAGAGCAAGACACCCCCCCAACCTGCAGGGCCCACGATGCAGCCAGTCCCCACCCAGTCTAAGGGTGGTACGGTGTCCCTTTTTTTTTGGAAAGGTGGCAGATAGGGGCGCCCGACAAGGGAATGATAAGGGGGGGAACCCAGCGAGCAGCCGCGGGGCATGAGAGGGGAGCCCCAATGCCAAGCAGTCATCCAGACCGGGGGGCCCGGCCTCAGGAGCACCGCAATGAACCTAGTGAAAACCCACCTCCCCCCGTTACCATGACCCCGTTACCATGACAGGCAGTCCTTGGCCCTTCCCTGTGTGTCAGTGCCACCCCGAGTGGTGTTGTGCATTATTATCACTGCTGCCTAACAGCCAAATCCCCCCCACCCAAGACCGACCGCTCCCCATAGATGGCTGTATGTGGTGCATTAAAAGAAATGGGGATGAGTGTGTGTGATGCATTAAAATCCTGGGGGGCAGGGTGGGCGGAGGGGCAGGGCACCCGGACCAGGAAACAGCATTGACGTACTGAAACTCGGTCCGACACCCACACCCTCCCCTACCCCATACCAGTTCCCCAGGAACCCCTGGATATGTGTGTGTGCCCAGATGTGACTAGTGAGAAAAATATTTACAGTGAGTGGTGTGAGTGTGTGCTCGGTGAGTGATTAAGAGGCGTGGCTCCTGCAGGTTGGGCCCATCAGGCAGGACAACCACAGACAAAGAGGGCGTTTCTGAAGCATGGATAAACTAATTCTATTTTTCTTATTTTTTGAATAAAAATTTATTATGGCAGAATCTAATGGTTGTGTCATGAGCTGTGTCCTGCAGTTCCCTTGTTGGCGCTTGGGTGGCCTCTCTCTCTCTCTCTCTCTCTCTCTCTCTCTTCCCAGTAATCAGCACCATCTCGGCCGTTCACCTGTTGTCAATCAGCCTTCATCATCAACTGCATTTAAGCTCGCCAGATCCAGGACTCCACTGCCAGAGTATTAACGTTCACCCGTGGTACACAGGCTCGCAACTTACACGTAAGCTACGCAATATTTCTGACCTCCATGTGCTTCCTTGTCCTCAGTGCTCCTTCCGTGTTCCCCACCTTCCTGACCTCTTCCACCACGCTACCAAGCCATCCACCTGCTCACGCCACTGCCTGCCGCATGCTCCCTGCCTCGGCGACCGCCATTACGCCTCAAGGATCCACCTCTAAATGTCTTCTCAATAAACCATTCTCCACAAACTTTTTCAGTCTCCGCCAGCTTCTGGGTCCAGTTAAAATTAACACCATTGTATCGTGACAAGTTGAAACCATGGGTGTAAATGGAATCATTGAGAATAAATAATTTATTTGAGGTAAGGTTTTAATTTTTTATTGTGGCTATTCTTCCCAGTAGTGATATAGGCAAGTTATCCCAGTGTCTTAAATCAGATGAGATTTTTTTTCAGAAGTTGTAATTTAGATTGATGAGCTCTGTGAGTTTTGGTGAAATATTAATACCTAAATACTTAATGTTTCCTATAGGAATGGGGTAATCTGGGATTTGATCTGCAGAATTCCATGAGTTTGCTGTCATTGGGAGTATTGCTGATTTTGTCCAGTTGATAGAGTAATCTGATATTTGTGAAAATGTTTTAATGAGATTGAAGACTGCCTGAAGAGAAGACTCGGGTTCCTGTAAATAAAGAATTTCATCAGCATACAGATTGCTTTTGTGTTCTGTCACTCAGAATCAGAATCAGAATCATCTTTATTTGCCAAGTATGTCCAAAACACACAAGGAATTTGTCTCCGGTAGTTGGAGCCGCTCTAGTACAACAGACAGTCAATTTACAGAACACTTTGGAGACAAAAAGACATTGACAAAAAACAACAACAAACAACTATTGTGCAAAAAGATGCAGAGTCCTCAGTTCGAATGGCTAATATCGCAATAGTCCGGTGCAATGACCATTGTGCAAAGGGCACTGAGACTTCAAGGAGTGTATGCGGTTTAAAGTGACGAGTACTGCGATAATCTGGGACAATGGTTGTGCAAATGTTACAGATACTCCTCAATCAGTGTGCAAATGGAGCAGATGCTACTCTGGCATGAGTAGCCACTGTATGCAAATAGTGCAGCACGGCGAGACAACTACAGTGAGTGCACGAGTAATACATAATACAGAAATGTGACAACGAACTCAAGTCAAAAAATTGCCAGCTTGTTGTAATGGAATTGTAAGTTAGCTGTTCAAGAAGTTGATTGCAAGAGGGAAGAAGCTGTTGGAATGTCTACTAGTTCTAGTTTGCATTGATCGGTAGCGCCTACCTGAGGGAAGGAGCTGGAAGAGCTGGTGACCAGGGTGGGGAGGGTCCGAGAGGATTTTGCATACCTTTAATAATTAGCATTCTGACGTATAGCGGTAGCAAGAGGTTTGATGAATATTGCAAATAGCATTGGTGAGAGTGGACACCCTTGTCTAGTTCCTTTTTGTAAAGTAAAACTTTGTAATGTAATCCTATTTGTATTGACAGTCGCTTTCAGCGAGTTGTATAATGTTGCTATCCAATGTATAAATGAGTGTCCAAAGCCAAATTTGCGAGGTACTGCAAACAGGAAAGCCCAGTTAACTTTATTGAAAGCTTTCTCTGCATCAAGTGACATGATGATTATACTATACAGTATTTATAGATCATGAGTTGTCTGTATTTTGGAACAGTCACAAACACATTGCTCATACCTGGGTATACATTGCCTTTACTAAAACTTTCAAGAAGTGACCTCTGTCTGGGCGAAGATGTTGCAGCTGATGCTGCCTTCTCCATTTCCTAACTTTTTGCGTAATGAGCCTCTGGGTGCACAGTCTTGAGGTGTTTAAACAAGTTGCTCGTGTTGTTGCTGTGCTGAACCCTCTTGTCACAAAGGTTGCACATTGCTGTTGTTTTGTCCATAGGAGTGAAATACAGCCACATCACACTTCTTGTACGGAAGTGACACATGCACTTTTTTCATTAATTAATTAATTAATATTAATACTTTATGAGCGGCAGATACCCAATTGATACTAAGGAGAGTATCGATACATCAATACCATGGAATCGATATGCCCATCACTACCTGCAGCCACATGCTGAGAAGTACAGTCCATGCAAGGTCACCTTCTCCATTGTTGTTGTTTGTTTGTCTCATTAAAATAATTAGTTCAATGTAGCCTACTGTGCTTTCCAGTTTCCTGCACTACTACAATGCTGCCTTGAGATACAAATCCCTTGGCCATGCTCATAACGCAAAACAATCTCAAATCATCGTTTCCCAGTGTTATCGAATCTTAGCTCTTTGACCTGTTGCTGTGTGCTGTTTTTGAGTTCGGTGATCTCTTGGCGAAGCAAGTTGAGTGTAATTGTCAATTGCTAGTCAGTGAGAGGAGGACACTAGTGTGTGTCTCTGTCGAATCAAGTAAATCGTCTGTCGAAGTCGACGAATCTGCCTTTTTTCTCTTCCGCGGCTGCTCAGCGAGGGAGCTGGGATTCTCCATGACAGAGGAGTTGGCGTTGACGTAGGTGGGAGAATCTCAAATAGCCCTCTAAGAGTTACCGCTGTTAGCGAAGCTGGTGAAGGAAAAGAGAAAAGAACGAAGCGAAAAAACGGCACTGAAAAAGGAAAAAGCCTGTTAAAAAAAATTTGTCTTGTAGTAGCTGCTTTTTCTAGGTCTATGCAAGAGCCGCCGCCATGTTTTTCATCTTCGGAGATCACGGAATCTCTCGCATTGTCACAGCATGCTGTCGCCTCAGGGCAAACTAATAATCGACATATAATTCCCTTTGTTTTATGTTTAGTTTGACGGTAATCTTGAGCTGAGAGAGGCAAAAAACAGCTCGAAGCATATTTTTAAGAATATTTACTCATTAGTGCAGCAAATCTGTTGCTTGTTGTAAATCATACACACAATCTCAAGCTTGTGCTTACAAGACAAAATCGACTTGTATCTCTAAAAACTCATAAGTTAGGTCACTCGTATCTCAAGGCACCACTGTGTTTTGAAGGTGGAAAACCGCAGCTGCCAAACAGTCACTAACATTTAGGAAAAAAAAGTTTTTGAACCTGCTGATGTTGGCAATGCCCCCTTCTAGGATGACTGGCAAACCGACACCCAATAGGTTTTGTCAAAACACAACATATTTGGCAAGCCTCACAGTTCTGTGGACCCGGGTTCAATCCCTGGCCCCGCCTGTGTGGAGTTTGCATGTTCTCCCCGTGCCTGCGTGGGTTTTCTCCGGGCACTCCGGTTTCCTCACGCATCCCAAAAACATGCATTAATTGGTGACTCTAAATTGCCCGTAGGTGTGACTCTGAGTGCGAATGGTTGTTTGTTTGTATGTGCCCTGCGATTGGCTGGCAATCAGTTCAGGGTGTACCCCGCCTCCTGCCCGATGACAGCGGGGATAGGCTCCAGCACGCCTGCAACCCTAGTGAGGAGAAGCAGCTCGGAAAATGGATGGATGGATGGACATATTTAGACACAATAAAAAAAATAATGAATAATGAGGCGGCACGGTGTACGACTGGTTAGACCATCTGCCTCACAGTTCTGAGAATTGGGGTTCAACCCCCGGCCCCGCCTGTGTGGAGTTTGCATGTTCTCCCCGTGCCTGCGTGGGTTTTCTCCGGGCACGCCGGTTTCCTCCCACATCCCAAAAACATGCATTAATTGAAGACTCTAAATTTCCGTAGGTATGAATGTGAGTGTGAATGGTTGTTTGTTTCTATGTGCCCTGCGATTGGCTGGCAACCAGTTCAGGGTGTACCCCGCCTCTCTCCCGATGATTGCTAGGCTCCAGCACTCCCGCGACCCTTGTGAGGAAAATTGATGGATGGATGAATAATGAAATAGTGACGCTGATTTCAATGCAATGTCAGCGCACTATTTTGTGTCTACTTCAGCAATTCACAAATTTTGTTTGCACTGATTAGGCCAGCAGCTTCATTTGCCCACCGAATATTAATGCACCCTGCATCCCTGGAAGGAGGCAATGTAGCAAAAAGCAAATTACTGGGAGCAGCTTGTCCATAGAGAACTATAATCCCTGCAGGGTTTTTTTTTTTTTTTTTTTATACATCACGTTAAGGATTGACCGCAGGGTTCTGTGGGTAAACAACTTTTGCCGTAAATCCATCTAACCAACCAATCACTTAATCTTCCCCTCATTATTTTGACAGCTTTAAACCACCTACACGCCTGAGTGCCAACCTGGAACATTTAATGTGTTTCTATTCATTTGATCAGACTGTTTGAGAGCCATCCCACGCAGCACTGTTGCTTTCACCCATGTGACCTACAAAGCAATTACATGTCACATGACGGCGTGGTGTAGTCAGTCAATCACGTTCTTCCAGGGCATATTTGGAGCTTCCATCTCTTCGCGCTATTGTTCAGTCAACCAGACGCAGAGGCTCCGCCCACATCTATTATTGTCATTCAAAAGTGACATGATTGCATGAGGGCGAAACAATGAAAACGGTCAGCATCTGTTTCAGTGCTGGTGTAAATTGCCTCCTCCTCAGCCAGAATACAAATACACTTGCACACATTGTAACCACAAAAAAATTTGTTGTGTGCCCCCCCCCCCCCCCCCCCCCCCCCACCCCTACCATGACTTCTTGTAAACATTTAATCAAGTAGCCTTGGGGAAAGGGAGGGCTCACCGATTCTTTGTTTGTATTTGGAAGGAGGCGCTAGGAAGGAGGCTGAAAGCGTAATAGCCACTTGGCAAACACACCGACAATGGATATTTAACGATTTAACTCTTTTCCCCGCAATATCACAAACACGATTAGGCATTAAGCCCACATGAATACACAACGACGTATCTACTCTAATCCACTGCTAACAACTGCCAACACACATTCTGTGTTGACTAAAAATGGCATTATGGCGGACACGTTCATCAATCATAGCAACTGGCTTTGGCAAAGCATCAAATGCTTTCTGTCAAATATTTTCAGTAGATTGTTTCTGTGTCTCTCCTGATCACAGGACAAAATGTGCGCTTAGTTTTTCTGATTGTAAGCAAGCACAACAGCTATGGAAATGCTTCCAATCCCCCCATTGTGGCTCACTTTGTTGACTGCTTGATTGCGGTATTGTACTTAAATTGGGATAATCTGCCAAGACTCACTACCAGCAGATGTAACGACAGAGGGGCAGGTGGGAGGAGGGCCGTTACCATGTGAGCTAGTTAGCTAACTAGTGATCATTAGTAGTTAGGGGGCTGTTAATTGTAACCACCGTGTGTGCTGTAATTTACTTTAGCAATGTTAACGCAATATTAAAAGACTTCACTTAATTACATTATTATACAAGGCAAGGGTATTCAGTTGAAAAGAAGTAACGTTATAGTTACGCAAAGCCGACATAAATAAACGTAATTACGGTGATTTTATCATTATTTTCTCTCCAGATTTCCTCAAAAACACAGAGCCAGTGGTTTTGATTGGTAGTGGTTGAACAAATTCACCCGGCACAGACATACTAAGAAATACTAAATACTTTGTAATATATGCCAGATTCATTATGGCCCCATGCAGCAGTCACTGCTCTTTTGAGACAGCTGTCCACAAACAACAGGCTGGATGGATAGCTTAGTATCATGGGATTATGGCTGTACATAAATCAGCAACAGAAAAAGAAAAATGCAATAAAGAATGTATCATATGGAACACTTTAAAATTTACAAAAAAAAAAAAACGATGAAAAAAACAATGGTTGTTTGAAAAAAAATGCCTATTTGTGTTTTTACTATTGAGGGACAACACTGCAGTATGTCATAGCTGCACAGGTGCACATGTACTACTGCGCTCTGGAAGACTGCTTCAAAATAATATATAAATAGCTCATGCAAAGGTGGCCATACCACATAAGTTGAAAACCGATTATTCACTTATGCCAGGGCCTGGGCTGAGCTTATTTCAAAGATTTGAATATAAATTATGTTACTTAATTACATAATTGTTAACTGAAGATAACAGCATACATAATATCAAACAGGGATCCTGTATTTTGTGTTTTAGTTTAGATTTAAGAAAAGGAAAATGTTAAAGCGCAATAAACTACATGCAATGTTTGTTTGTGTTCCTTTGAGCTCGTGAGGGGTGATGAATGATCAAAATGGTACTGCATTTGCCTCAATTTGGGCGAGAAAAACGCTGGAACATGTCCGTTTCCAAATAGCAAAACATGACGCACAGCATACAGTGATGGCTGTTAAAATGCACATGTAAACGTAACTCTGGGCGAGAGGCGGGGCACACCCTGAACTGGTCGCCAGCCAATCGCAGGGCACATATAAACAAACAACCATGTGCACTCACATTCACACCTACGGGAAATTTAGAGTCTTCAATCAACCTACCATGCATGTTTTGGGGATGTGGGAGGAAGCCGGAGTAGCCGGAGAAAACCCACGCAGGCACGGGGAGAACATGCAAACTCCACACAGGCGAGGCCGGGATTTGAACCTCGGTCCTCAGAACTGGGAGGCGGATGTGCTAACCGTGCCGCCTGATACATGATTGTGCAAATTAAAATGAAGGCTACAGGCCTTTAACAGTAATGTAAATGTTTAGTGCACTTTAAAATGGAACTAAAGTATACTTCATGAAAACCGGTTGAGAAATTTCCAAGTTCTGATTTAGTTTCAATGTTCATGCATTGCCTTTGACTGGATTGTTGCCCCCACCAATGTGACTGCCATGTCGGCACATAGCTTGGTTATATGTTTTCAGTTCATAACTGTGGTTATAATGTTACCTGAATCACATACTGTAACCTGTGTGCTTGGCAAAGGAAATTGTCATTGTTAGCCTCAAGCTAATGTTAATGTGTACAGCTTTAAGCGAGTAGCTTCACTAATGGGTAATATGAGGAGTTAACTAGTCAAATAGCTGACTGAGATGACTGTCCCTGTTCGTCAATAACTAAACAGCCGCAAAGTGTTTGCTTTTTAAATGCTCATGTCTCACTGTCATGCTTACAAGTTCTGTCTCACAGGTTTTGCGTCAGATTGCTCTTTAGTATTTTTGGTGAAATGCTCAAACTTTCAGGTTCCGTTGCTAATGCGGGTTAGCTGCAGCCTTTTCCGGTTACATAATGGCCGAACCGGATAATGACTACTGCGCATGTGCATCATCACGGAAGGCGGACAAGAGCGGCATCAATGAGAGGCTGCCGAGGCAGTTTTGAAAGATAAAAAAAGCCTAACAAAAATAAACGATGACATCAATTATTAAATAATTGTCGTTGCTGAGTGAACAGGGCATAGTGGCTAGTGGGAGTTGCTGTGCTAATGTTCACAGTGGAAATTGAAAAAAATGGAAACCGGTGGGTCTCCTACAGAGATCACATTTTCCACAAAGATAATGTGAAATTCTCAAAACACTTTAACACATTTTAGGTCCCTGTATTCTTTAAATACAATTCTTTATATATTATTTATTGCTTCACTTATGTTTATTTTAATTTAATTTAATTTTTAAACTTGTCCAACATTTTCAAGCTTTTTTGATGATGATGATGATTATAATATTTATTTACAATAATCTGGTACTGTATTGCGTGTTTTAGTCCACGAAAAAAAAGTATACAACAATAATTGTGTACTGTATGGTTGTATTTAGGCCATTAAAAAGAGTGCTTCAATATAACGGACCCACCCCTCACCCCAGGAGTCTCTTAAACCGAGGTTCCACTGTACTTGAATTATTGTGCTCTAATATCATTATAGCAGTGGCATAAAAAAAACACATTAACAATACTATTGTTTATTGTGATAGTTTTTGGGAAAATATATCACCGTAAAAAATTTGCCTGAAGGCCCAAGGGAATTCTCCTCGCCCAAATCAAATGCGAAAACAATCCTAAAACTGCATCAAATTGGCTGCTATGGTTGAAGTTGTCATATAGAAAATGGTTATTTTTATGTGAGATGCATACATTAGCATGGTCTTTCATCGTTTTGGATTCAACTATTGAAGTTGTTGCTTGTAAAGATCAGCGCTGTCGGGAAGAGTCACACTCAGAAGTGGATTAAAGAAAATGTTACACGATGTTATTTCTCTACAAAAGATTAACAACAACCTTGCAACCATACATCCAAATGCCACTGCGGAACCGTCTGAAATTCAATCACAATCATGTTACTCATAGGAATATGTTTGTCTTCTACCATTACAAATACATTTGATAAAACTCCATTATAACAAATAAATGGGAAAGAATAACGTCTTACTATACATGAATAGTCAAAGTTAAAGAGGTTCAATCAGTGGTGGGCCCAACTTGAGTAGTCCCTTGTGTGAGACCCTGTTTTGTCCCCAAAAAGGTGAAACATTACAACTGCTTACTCCTCAGAAATGCCGCTCTGTGTTGATGCATATATTGCACATACCAGAAACTGCTGCTGGGTCCAATTCAGGAGAATTTCTTTAATGTCCAGAACATCATAATATTGTAGCATGTAATGTAATCGGCTGCCAATCAGCTCCCATATAGATTGCCATCCATCCATTTTCTATAGCGCTGGTCCTCATTAGGGTCACAAGTGAGCTGGACCCAGTGGGAAAAGGCGGAATACACCCGGATTGGTCTTCAGCCAATCACAGGGCACATAAAGGCAAAAACCATTCAAGCGGCACGGTGGACGACTGGCTAGCACATCTGCCTCACAATTCTGAGGACCCGGGTTCAAATCTGGCCCACGCCTCCGGGTACTCCGGTTTCCTCCCACATTGCAAAAACATGCATGGTAGGTTAACTGAAGACTCTAAATTGCCCGTAGGTGTGAATGTGAGTGCGAATGGTTGTTTGTTTCTATGTGCCCTGCGATTGGCTGGCGACCAGTTCAGCGTGTTTATATATATATATATTATATAATATAGATTATATAATATATATTATATATCAGGCGGCACGGTGGATGACTGGTTAGAGCGTCAGCCTCACAGTTCTGAGGACCCGGGTTCAATCCCCGGCCCCGCCTGTGTGGAGTTTGCATGTTCTCCCCGTGCCTGCGTGGGTTTTCTCCGGGCACTCCGGTTTCCTCCCACATCCCAAAAACATGCATTCATTGGAGACTCTAAATTGCCCCTGTGAATGTGAGTGCGGATGGTTGTTTGTATGTATGTGCCCTGCGATTGGCTGGCAACCAGTTCAGGGTGTACCCCGCCTCCTGCCCGATGACAGCTGGGATAGGCTCCAGCACGCCCGCGACCATAGTGAGGAGAAGCGGCTCAGAAAATGGATGGATGGATATATATATATACCCCGCCTCTCGCCCAAAGATAGCTGGGATAGGCTCCAGCACGCCCGCGACCCTAGTGAGGATAAGCGGTACGGAAAATAGATGGATGGATGGACAATTTCAAGTCTTCAATGAACCTAACATGCATGCTTTAAGAATGTAGGCAGAAGCCAGACTACACAGAGAAACCACCAGCCACCACTTGTTTATCTTGCTGCCCAAATATCTGACAGTCAAATAAAAAAAATGATACAATTCTGTAGTATTCTAACAATATTTCTTGTTGAATTGCACAGTGAAATAGAAGGAAAATAGTAATTTTTCTTTTGAATGAACCTGTAAATGGAAACAAAAATGCAATAGTGAAATGTAAAAAAAAATAAAATTAAATAATGAACACAACATTTGAAAATACATTTCACATATAAACAATCAGAACGAAGGATTTCCTGCACATTTACAACCATAGTGACCAGAAAAGCTGAACTGTTTAAATTACCACCATTGGTAAAAATAAATAAATAAATAAGGACAATAAAAATATCTAATAATAGGTCTGGCAACGTATAAAATGGTGGATCTGTAATCTGCCTGTTGAGGACCTCTGAACCACTGTATCATGAATGTGAATAAATCCAACAAGACCTTTTCATGCAATTAAAGGCTTGCTTAATTAATGGCGCATCAGGGAGCAGGAGCAGGAGATGCAGGAAATGTACGATTTAAGATTTACAATCAGGTTGACAAGTACAAGTCTTCAGAATGAGTTAAGATTTGAAAGAAAAGTCACTATATACAGGAAACTGGAGCAGGCAATGATTTTCCAATAAATAAAGCCTAAGGCCAATTAGCTGCTATGTAAAAGAGAGTTATGAGTAAGCTGAAAATTCAGAGCGTGGGGGGATACAAATTGTCAGTGGTATTGAACTTTGAATAAGGTTTTATGTTATCTGCATAACTTAAAAGCAATTCAGTCACAAAAAATTATGGCGTAATTTCACCTTTGTAACTTTGGTACATTAGCATAATTTATTACTTATTGCAAAGTTTAATAAAAGATGATGATTGTAGGAATAGGAAGGAAGGGGCTGCAATACTAGTTTTTGATTTTACTTCCCTCAGCAAAATTACCAACAAATCAGGCGAATCGATATCTATGTGGCTTTGAAATAGCGCATTGAAAACAGGTATGTTTATCATTTGCCTCGGCAATCACTAAAATGATGTCATAACAATTTGCAGTTTTGACAGATATTGTCTGGAGTCCAGGAGGTCTCCCGCCTCTGCCCTGAAGTCAGCTGGGATAAACTGCAGCTCACCCGTGACCCTAATGAGGTCAATTCAGTGTGAACAACTGTAATGATGATGATCAGATCCCTATTGATGGCGGCATTGCATCGCTTTGGATTTGAGATCAGCACAGCTTTTGAGTACAAGATAAAGATTAGGGGTGAATTTCAGTTTATGAAGTCAATTATCTTGGGAGAGAAATGTTAGAACTTGGAAAGGTTGAGGCACATCGCACTCAAACAGAGTATGTAGCTGTATGGTGTAAACAGAGTATGTGTCACACTGGGTAGTAGAAAGTGTGTGTTGCGATCGTGGGATGCATTTCATAGAGCGAATGACAAACGGCATGTTAAAAAGCCACTGACGTTCGACTCATGCCATGCGGCGAGTCATCTTTGCGCACGGCACGATTGATAATTGTAGATCTGTAAATGAATTAGTATTTTGCCATCAAAAACATCTTCTCAGTCTTGCATTGGTTCTTGTATAGTTCGAGGTGTCACAAAAGCAAAAAAAACAATGTCAAAGTCACTGTTCTGCTGTATGTTTCTTTTGACAAAAAGCTCATTTTCTCCCCTTGTTTGTCAGAAACTGGTGTTTTCAGCGAAAGCAACTTCGATTCAACTGTTGTTTACAAAAGAACGGAAAAAAATGTTGGTGTTGAAAGAAGAGAATCTACTTTCTGTTGATAGATTTGGTGCTTGTATTGTGACAGAATATTTATTCTCTTCTTCCATATTGGAGTTCACACATCCCATTGTGTCGTGTGGTATTCAGAGTGTGGTCACTGATACTATAGTAGCTCACTTTTTTTGACCCGCTCAGTGACTTCGTGCATGTAGGTGCGGATGGTTGTCTCTTTCTACATGTGCCTTGCAATTACCTGATGAACAGTCCAGGGTACAGTCTGCCTTTCTTGTGCCCTAAATCAGCTGAAACTGGTTCCGGCTCCCTGTGACCCTGAACAGGATAAGCGATATAGAAAATAGATGGATGGATGGATGGATGGACGGTTTGGAGCGGCCATCTGGCATATCTATTCTATCGCAAATAGACCTTAAAGTGTCCACTCTGTAAACCCTCCACTGACCTCAATTCCAAAAGTGTAAATGGACAGGACGTAATGGTTGAAAGAGGCAAAAACTTGCAAAAAGCAGTGCCAGGATGAAAAGACACACACGCTGTGACTGTACAATGTGGCACTTGCACTTTTTAAGGGTGTATAGTGCTTAGAAGAGCGACACCAAATAAGTGCAATAAAGTTCTAGTGCAATAATGGTGAGCTATGTGTGGTGCTTAGGAGAGCCCGCTGTGGGTAGAATATTAAAAAACTAATGACTTTGCAATATAAGCGCACCCCATAAAGTGCTATAAATTGCACTTTGTCAATCTTTAAAACAATAGTTGGTATAACAATGAGTCATATGAAAAGATTGGTCAAGTTCGTTACTTTGTGTCACGCAATAAGGTCCATTTGGCCTCCAGTCTGACCTGCAGTTGTAATTGATAGTTGTGCTGGAACATCGTTCAAAAGAAGAAACAAATGAAGATTCAGCCAGTATAGTGTATACATCTTATTCTATTAGCAAGTTCAACAGTGCCTTAGCCAGCCAGGTAACATCTACAGTGTGAGCAGCTGACCCGTCCTGGATGGAATCCTTAAATAGCCTGACCTCACTTTCTGCCCAAAATCCTCTGTCTCACATCCGAGCGCGTCGGCTTATTCCCTGGTGACCCCCGGGCCTGATCTATGAAAGCAGGCGGCATTATCTGACTCTGCTGCACTTGCACAGTACAGTGACTAAGCTTCCTTTCTCCAAGGAGCGCCCAGTTTCTCCGGCCTTGAGATAAGAAGCATAAGAAAAGATGTTTCTCGTGTTCACAATAACTGCTTTTTTTTTGTTTAATCAGATAAAGTGGAGAAAATCTCACTTTTCAAAAGGAAATAGAAACTGGATGCTACCTCTTGACAGGGTGTGAAGAATGAAGACCCTCCTGTACCTTTTTTTATTTTCTACACTCATTGCCATGGAGTTTGTTATAATGCAATAAAGCAAACTGTTAAACTGATGTAAATTTTCAGACAGTCAGTTGGGGTGTAATTATTTCATAGCAATGGGACACAGAATTACTTTGACTGTCTTGTTTATCCTGACTGTAACCTGCTAGTGCATTTACTGCACTGGTGTCAAACTGGTGGCCCGGAAAAGCAAAAACAGCTAATTGTGTTTCAATGTAATAACGTTGAGATATTGCAAGCATTTTTTGTTGCAAAGAAATGTAGTTGTTAAAAACATATTTTTTTAGGTTTCTGATTTTACAACTAGTTATTCATCAATTTGTTGTGTATATCAGATTATACGAGGTGATAATTCCTTCATACGGGTTCACAGTTATAACGGCCCACCGAGGGAAAGTCATAACTACGATGTGTCCCGTGACAAAAATGAGTTTGACACCCCTGATTTACTGGAAACAAAAGTTGGATTATAAATCACAATGGTAACAATACTAATGCTCAATTTTGACCGTCACTATCAGAGCGATAGTCATTTGACAATATGATCGTTATGGTTGGGTGTAAAATGCGGAATTGATTGTTCATTAATTCTGCCTTGAAGCAACTGATGCGAAATGTTGACATGACATCAGCTACGGGAAGATGAGCCACATCCATGCAATTATTCTGCTACCAACAACACAAGCATGGAAATAGCAGTTCATTTATTTAAGGTACTCTTTAAAAATTAAAACAAGCCATGAAAGGATACATGTATTTGTAATAGTTTAGTTAGTCATAATTTAAAATAGTTTCCAGGTGTCTTAATAGAAGGTCTTTCGGAAAAGGTAGTACAGCTATGGTTACCATGACGATCAGGGGTGGCGCTAGCTACATTTAAGACCCTCTAGCGACTATATTTTTTAGCAATGTGTAAAAATATCTAGTGACTTTTTGTGGTGTTATTAGAGACTTCTGAAGACTCTGATGCTCCTCCAGAGCAGGAAATGTTCACGCCTCCTCTCCAGACTGCAAATGAAAATCGAGCGCACTAAGTCCCTATGGGGAGAGATATGTCTCAAAATGATTTGCACGTGTGTTTTCCAAATCCACAAATATATGCACGATTTACACGGATTTTAACAAAAATTGAATATTTACAAATGATAAGTCATGATAAATGCACACACAACATTAAAAAAACATGTAAATTGCGGATATATTTGTGAATTTGAAAAACGCCTGCAAATAATTTGTGGATTTGAAAAACACGTGTAAATCACAGATATATTTGTGGATTTAAAAAAAACACGTGTGAATTGCGAATATATTTGTGGATTTGAAAAACACACAGTTTGAGACATATCTCTCCCCGTAAGCCACCCCTGGCTAATTTGGCTGGCTAATAAAAAATAACAGAACATTATTATGTCAATCTTCCCCCAGGTTAAATCAGCAAATGCAGTCATATGCCCATGTGTATTATTGTGGTTGTAGAACTGCACTGCTCATACATAGAGGCATCCTAAATCAAATACATGAGTGACTCAGTGTCATGCAGTGGTGCCTTGAATACGAGTTTAATACATTCTGTGACCACGCTCACAACTTAAAAAACTCTTACCACAAAATACCTTTCCCCATTGAAATTAAAAATCCAATTGATCAGTTTCAGTATCCCCGAAAATTCCCAACAAAAAATGTTGTAATTTGTTTTAAATAAGAAAAATAGCCCTCTTTAATATTGTACTTTATAAAAACAATTAAACAGTTTTTGTATCATTATTAGTTCATTGTGATTGTACTGCTCCCGGCGGCATGGTGGGCGACTGGTTAGCACGTCCGCCTCACAGTTCTGAGGACCGAGGTTCAAATCCCGGCCCCGCCTGTGTGGAGTTTGCATGTTCTCCCTGTGCCTGTGTGGGTTTTCTCCGGGTACTTGGGTAAACACCAATGCTGTTTCGTTAACCTGCCTATGGTATTTTGCATTGTTTGTTAGCATTAAGCTAAGCGGACCTTCCAAAGGCAAATGTTTGCTTTAAATACACAACATGTAAAGCTATTTGTTTCGTATTTAGTTTGACTGTAAACTTCAACTGGGAGAGGAATTTAACAGCTTGAAGCGTCTTTTTCCAAGAATTGTTCACTATCTGCCAAACTGCGCTTGTTGTAAAAGTGAGTTGAGTTCAATGCCACCATACAGTGCTCGTATCTCAAATTTTTGCTTGCAAATCAGACAAAAATATCAGCCGATTGTCTGCTCGTATCGAAAAACAAATTGAGCTCAGACACATCTCGATATGTTGAAATCCACTCGTTAACCACTGCAAACATAAATAAATTGAATACCTCTCTGACAATGTCAATCAAAATTGAGCTTTGTTATCTTTGTGAAGGCAAATTATTGGCAGAGTTTTTATCTTGGATTTCATTAAATGTGTGTGTACTTAATGTTGTGGCCGATGAGTGTAAGTCATAACGCTGTACCATAGTTATGTGCACTGTAGAGTACTTTATTTTATTACAGCGTCAAATTATACCTCACCGTCTGCTATAAAAACAAAATAATAGTGTCATAATTTAAAATGAGCTGCTATGCTGCAATGCATCATTGATAGAAACTATCTCTAATTGCAGTCCATCTATTGACTGAATTGCTGGTAATTTCAGTGGGGAAAATAACACAGCCGTCTCTTTCTTATTCCAACAGTGATAATTTTTTATTAAGGTTTGCAATATTCTGCTTAGTTAATCTAACAAGAAAACCGTTGTAATCAACAGCTTGACATGCAAACCATTTCATTTTCTATATGAGACTTTTGTCATTTTGTCTGATTATTTCATTTCTAGTTGGATCATGCCAGTTTTTCCACACCTGATTTTCTTGCTAAACTGTTTATGCAAAAAGGTAATAGGCTTATGGGCCTAACAGCTGAGTATTGACTTTGGTAGCGCTCCAAAGCTCCTTCAACATAAAATGTGCTCCTGAGTTCTAGAATATGGCTTGGCAAAAAGATCACAAAATCGCTGCCTGACACCATTTTGTCAATACTGTCAACGTGTTGATTTAGCCCCGCGATAGCCTTCTACCTAATTACTTTTCTATCAGCCGCAAGCGTCTTTGTCGCCAGGTTAAAAGTCATTGATGCTGGCGAAGTCAATGACTATCTCGTGAAATCCATTTTTTCCCCTGAAAACCTCTATTTTGTTGAAACAAGAGTCCCAATTATGTAGCCATGTTCTGCATGCTGGCTGTGGAGGTGGATGCTGCGATGACTTTCACCGCGGCTTAAAATAAACCTGCACATTCTGGTTTGAGCAATTACTGTGTCACCGTCCTGGCATTGCATTTATACACCCATTCTCTGTGCACTTATCAGTACCAAAGATTTTCGTGTCACATCTCCAAACATGGATTTAGTATGATAAGCCATTCAGATAGGGCGTTTGATTAGAAATAACAGGGAGAGGTAAAAAAAAAACTCATTTTTGAAGGAAGGAAACATTGACAACCATAAAAATAGATTAAAAACTATATTGTAACTTGGCATAAACATTCCACTCAAATTTTTAGGTTCACTGACTCTTAGAAGCGCTGACTAAATTGAGACAAGAACATCATTATTTCAGTATTCATAATTTTTATAACATTTTTGGTTTGATTTGGTAGTGTACGCTGAGATTTTGCTAATGTAAAAGGGGTGCCTTTGCTCAACAAAGGTTGGAAAACACTGTTGTAATTATTACTCTAATAAAATAAAAGCTTAAGTTATTAAATAAGTCTAATACACATACACATTGACTGAAATGTTTCATAATTGGTGTCCAATAGTGTGGAGAAGTGTTTATTAATAGTTTATTATTAGATGAGCTCAGCTCATGCATGAAGTCGACTCTATAAACTTCTTGTTTATACAACCCCAATTCCAATGAAGTCGGGACGTTGTGTTAAACAGAATACAATGATTTGAAAATCATGTTCGACCTATACTTAATTGAATACACTACAAAGACAAGATATTTAATGTTCAAACTGATAAACTTTATTGTTTTTAGCAAATAATCATTAACTTAGAATTTTATGGCTGCAACACCTTTCAAAAAAGCTGGGACAGGGTCATGTTTACCACTGTGTTACATCACCTTTTCTTTTAATATTCAATAAACGTTTGGGAACTGAGGACACTAATTGTTGAAGCTTTGTAGGTGGAATTCTTTTCCATTATTGCTCGATGTACAGCTTCGGCTGTTCAACAGTCTGGGGTCTCCATTGTCGTATTTTACGCTTCATAATGCGCCACACATCTTCAATGGGAGACAGGTTTTGACTGCAGGCAGGCCAATCTAGTACCTGCACTCTTTTACTACGAAGCCACGCTGTTGTAAAACATGCAGAATGTGGTTTGGCATTGTCTTGCTGAACTAAGCAGGGGCGTCCATGAAAAAGACGTTGCTTGGATGGCAGCATATGTTTCTCCAAAACCTGTATGTATCTTTTAGCATTAATGGTGCCTTCACAGATGTGTAAGTTACCCATGCCATTGGCACTAACACAGCCCCATACCATCACAGATGCTGGCTTTTTAACTTTGCGTCCATAACAGTCCAGATGGTTCTTTTACTCTTTGGCCTGGAGGACACGACGTCCACAGTTTCCAAAAACAATTTGAAATGTGGACTCGTCGGACCACAGAACACTTTTCCACTTTGCATCAGTCCATCTTAGATGAGCTCGGGCCCAGAGAAGCCGGCGGCGTTTGGTGTTGATAAATGGCTTTTGCTTTGCATAGTACAGTTTCAAGTTGCACTTACGGATGTAGCGCCAAACTGCATTTACTGACATTGGTTTTCTGAAGTGTTCCTGAACCCATGTGGTGATATGCTTTACACATTGATGTCTGTTTTTGATGCAGTGCCGCCTGAGGGATCGAAGGTCACGGGCATTCAATGTTGGTTTTCGGCCTTGACGCTTACATGCAGTGATTTCTCCAGATTCTCTGAACCTTTTGATGATATTATGGACCGTAGATGATGAAATCCCTAAATTCCTTGCATTTGTACGTTGAGGAACATTGTCCTTAAACTGTTTGACTATTTTCTCACGCACTTGGGACCCACCTGTTCCCAATTAGCCTGTTCACCTGTGGGATGTTCCAAACAGGTGTTTGATGAGCATTGCTCAACTTTCTCAGTCTTTTTTGCCACCTGTCCCAGCTTTTTTGGAACGTGTTGCAGCCATAAAATTCCAAGTTAATGATTATTTGCTAAAAACAATAAAGTTTATCAGTTTGAACATTAAATATCTTGTCTTTGTAGTGTATTCAATTAAATATAGGTCGAACATGATTTGCAAATCATTGTATTCTGTTTTTATTTATGTTTAACACAACATCCCAACTTCATTGGAATTGGGGTTGTAAATATGACATTATAAGTTGAGCTATACACTTTTAAGAGGATATACAACACAGCACAGAGAATATCATTCTGTTAAAAAGCAGATAAGAGCTATGAGGTTACCATTGGATTATATAGTCCTACCTGCTTTCTTAAAAAAAAATGACTGGAACCACTCAGTCATGTATTTGACTGACGTATGCAATAACTTGTGTCGGCAGAAATGCCACTCAATGAAAATATTTTACCGCTGGCAGGGGACCGTTCTCTATGGCGATACTGTCACAAAGTGATGAAAGTCAATGAAACATTGGGGACCTTCCTGGAGGTGTCACAAGAAGTTGCATTTAAAAAAAAAAAAAGGATGCGCAACATAAGTGTGAGGTGCGGGGGGTGCCAGATTTCAGAGGTCGCCTACTTCAAGGCAGCCACACGGCGAAAATGATTGAGCGAGCTCACCGATGAGGAGAGAGAGAGAGAGGTTGGTAACATGCCTCCATCAGACTCATTAGATTGTAGGGAAGCTCCAACCTAACAACCAGTCTTGTCTCATGTGAGGCTGCTTGACACACTCATACGTGCAAACACACAACACACACACACGCACACAAGCAATCCTGCCTGCTTTCCATTACACACCTTGAAGCACAAGCACACACAAAGGAAAGACTACACACAATCATGGCTCCAGGTAAAACTGATGTAGTATTGTTTGCTTGAAGTTATGCTCTTTATCAATCAAATGAGGCAAATACATTTTTTTGTGCACTTCAAGACATTAATGATGAAAACTAATTAACTAATGTAAGGTAAGTTGTATATGTACTAAGGGCTGTATTCTCCTGTTTTTTTGGGCTTGCGCACGTATGATCAAGCTAGCTGTAAATCACGGAGCATGGAGTTTTCCGGAGACCACTGAATGTAATTGAAATCTGTGAGAAAATGATAGCACACTTTAAAATAGAATACCTTGTGCAACAGTGGCGATCCTGCGTTGACCAGCCACACCTGGACTTCAAACACACACAGGATAAAGGTCGAGGGTGCGAAAAGGCCAAGCCCCCAGCCTAACAGCCAGTGTCCTCTTTTAGGCTTTCAAAGAGAGAGGTTTGACGAATACTGTACAGACTCGAATATCATGGAAAAGTTTATTTATTTCCATAATTCCATTCAAAAAGTCAGACTTTCATCGATTATAGATTTAGGGCCCACAATTTAAACAATTTCAAGTATTTATTTTTACATAATTTGGGCTTCCAGCTCATAAAAGCCACAAAATCAGGAATTCAAAAAAAAACTTGAATACTGTGAAGCAATCAGCCCAAATTTTGCAGGCCATCCATCCATCCATTTTCTGAGCCGCTTCTCCTCACTAGGGTCGCGGGCGTGCTGGAGCCTATCCCAGCTGTCATCGGGCAGGAGGCGGGGTACACCCTGAACTGGTTGCCAGCCAATCGCAGGGCACATACAAACAACCATTCACACTCACAGTCATGTCTACGGGCAATTTAGAGTCTTCAATTCATGCATGTTTTTGGGATGTGGGAGGAAACCGGAGTGCCCGGAGAAAACCCACGCAGGCACGGGGAGAACATGCAAACTCCACACAGGCGGGGCCGGGGATTGAACCCGAGTCCCCAGAACTGTGAGCCTGACGGTCTAACCAGTCGTCCACCGTGCCGCCTTTTTGCAGGCCATACATTTTTAATTTTTTTTTAGTGTCACACACTAATCATCGACTAAACTCAAAGCACCTACGCACAGGTTTCCCCGGGTGTCATTAAATTGCTTCAGTTTGGTTCAATTGTCTCAGTTGGGTTCAGTATGGGGAAGACTTGACAACTGGCCAGAAGACCATCATTGATACCCTCCATAGGATGGGTAAGCCACAAAGGTTCATAGCTAAGGAGGCTGGCTGTTCACAGAGTGATGTGTCCAAGCATACCAATGGAAAGTCTAGTGCAGGGGTTGGCAGCCGCATTGCGCTTTTTCAAAAATGTATGAAAATGGAAAAAGATGGGGGAGAAAAATATATGTGTTGTTTTAATATGGTTTCTGTAGAAGGGCAAACATGACAACAAACATTCTTAACGTTTTCCAATGCTGTAAAAATGTGTGGAACAAATATTACATTTCAAAATTTCTGTCGATGAAGATTTGCGTCATAGCCCGCTTCTTTGAGCTCGGCGTGGCAGGTGGCTGTCGCAAACAAACCGGCGGGTGTGTGATGGGCCATGGAACGCAAAGGGAAAAAGAGAAAGATAGCTGAGGATAGCCAGAAAGCCCAGCATTCCCAAAGCCACAAATGGAGCGAAATTGAAAGCCTCGCAACACCCGAGAAACTTGTGTTTGAAACATGGAAGGCTCTTCCTGACAGTTATAGGAACATGAAGAAATATGCATTTGGAGTATTAACCATCTTTGGATCAAGATACCTGTGCGAGCAGATATTCTCAAACATGAACTACATTAAATCCAAATACTGCAACCGCCTCACAGATGAGAGTTTACAATCATGTGTCAAGATTACCGTTACATCTTACTTGCCCGATGTTGAGAAGCTGTCCAGTGATGTCCGAAAACAGAAGTCACATTAAACGGGTAAGAACATCTTTAGCAATAAAGTGTCTGTTTTTATAAAGTGGTTTCTGATTTTTCAGTATATATTTGGAATGACACATAAGGATATTATTGTGTGTTTTGTTGCTCAGGTCTGAGGATGGCTGCGTTGTATTGTGCGTGTCAAAAGAGAAGAGGATGCTGCTTTTTTCCTTGCACTGACTTACTTAGCATTTGTAGAAATGAGAGAAGCGGATAAGGCACAGAAATCAAACTTAAACTGTATTATTTAAATTTTATATACTTTACCTTTTCAAAAGGCTGATGTTTTATTATTCAAGCAGGCTGCGTTTTACTTGCAGGCTGTAATTTATCACACTCATGTGCAATTGTAGCCTATTCATTGGTGTCTGTTGCCACCATTAGGTGGGAAAGAGAAGATGATTGTGCATTATTTTATTTTATTAATCAAAATGAAACTGGCTTATTTTCGTAGTGCTTACCCTTTCAAAAGGCTGATGTTTTATTTTTACAATTGCAGGTTGCGTTTTATTACACTCTGTCTGTTCCCCAGATAAGGGGGAAAAGAGAAGAGGATTGTTTGTATTATTGAGGATTGAAGAGGACTGCATTTTATTTCCATGCGGAGGTCTGAAATTACAGGAGGCATGTTCCATTTTTTTTTTGAATCCTCAAAATCAAAATGAGGGCGGCACGGTGGACGACTGGTTAGAGCGTCAGCCTCACAGTTCTGAGGACTTGGGTTCAATCCCCGGCCCCACCTGTGTGGAGTTTGCATGTTCTCCCTGTGCCTGCGTGGGTTTTCTCCAGGCACTCCGGTTTCCTCCCACATCCCAAAAACATGCATTAATTGGAGACTCTAAAATTGCCCGTAGGTGTGACTCTGAGTGTGAATGGTTGTTTGTTTGTATGTGCCCTGCGATTGGCTGGCAACCAGTTCAGGGTGTACCCCGCCTCCTGCCCGATGACAGCTGGGATAGGCTCCAGCACGCCCGCGACCCTAGTTAGGAGAAGTGGCTCAGAAAATGGTTGGATGGATGGAAAATCAAAATGATATAAAAAAAATAAGTTTTTTAAATTATATTTGTGTAATTTCATAAATGCAACAAAACATAACACATCAATAATGGAAGTTAAATTTAAAACACCATCGTACAGCAGAGTAGTCACGTGGAGCGCCATTCTTTCCAGGATGCGTTGCAGGAAAAATAAACATTTTATCATGATTGCTCATTATGTCATTTGGATAGTAGGCTAATATAGACACTCACAGCATGTGTTGGCCTTCATTATAAGGCTTATATAATGCTTTTAATTTTTTTGCGGCTCCAGACAGATTTGTTTTTTGCTTTTCTGGTCCAATATGGCTCTTTCAACATTTTGGGTTGCCGACCCCTGGTCTCATGGAAGGACAAAATGTGGCAGGAGAGGGTGTACCAGCAAAAGAAATGACCGAGGGCTTCACCAGATTATCAAACAGAGAAGATTCAAGAATCTAGCAGAGATTCAGAAAGAGTGGAATGAGGGAGTCACAGCTTCAAAAACCACCACATTCAGACGCATCCGGGAGATGGGCTACAACTGTCGGGTTCCTCGGGTCAAGCCACTTCTGAGCCTGAGCCAACGTAGGAAGCGTCTCAACTGGGCCAAGAAGAAGGAATGGACTATTGCCCGATGGTCCAAGGTCCTCTTTTGCCATGAAAGTAAAGTGTGCCTTTCATTGAGAATCAAAGTCCAAGGGTTTGGAGGAAGACTGGTGAAGAACAGAACACAAGCTGCTTGAAGGCCAGTGTGAAATATCCACAGTCAGTCATGATTTCGTGTGCAATCTCCAGTGTGTGTATATATATATATATATATATATATATATATATATATATATATATATATATATATATATATATATATATATATATATATATATATATATATATATATATAGCCATCCATCCATCCATTTTCTGTACGCTTCTCCTCACAAGTGTCGTGGGCGTGCTGGAGCCTATCCCAGCTATCTTCAGGCGGGAGGCGGGGTACACCCCGAACCGGTCGCCAGCCAATCGCAGGGCACATAGAAACAAAAACCATTCACACTCACATTCACACCAACGGGTAATTTAGAGTTTTCAATTAATGTGCATGTTTTTGGGATGTGGGAGGAAACCGCAGTGCCCGGAGAAAACACACACAGGCACGGGGAGAACATGCAAACTCCACACGGGCCACACAAGCAGGGCCGGGATTAGAACCCCGGTCCTCAGAACTGTGAGGCAGATGTGCTAACCAGTAGAAAGAATATATATATATTACTGCACTCTTTATTGAAATAACACTAACCCTGTCTCTGCAACATGACATCATTCAGCGACACTCGTGACAAGACAGCAATTGGAATGCATGTATGCAAATGTCAATGTTTTACTCCTATTTCCCGACTTTCTTGCTAAATACAATTACTGTGTATGGTTATATGGTTATTTTCGGTGAGCAATTAGGTTTTCCCGGAAGCATAATTCAGGAAAAAAAGATTCTTTTTATAGGTATATAATTTCATTATAATTTCGATCTAGGCAGTTTATGTTCATATTTTTCATGGTTTCTTCATATTGCCTTGCTGTCATTTTGTCCAAGCTGCTCCAGGAAGACATTTGCTGCCCAAAAAACATGTTCAACTAGCAACTCATGAGCAAACGCTTGACACACTAAACAGAGAGGAAGCAGCACGGCTAAAGAAATAAATAGAATCACGAAACCTCCTTGTTGTTGTTGTTTTACTGAGTCATGCTCGTCTTTTTCCCATCTTGGCTCTTTCATGACGGGATTAAAGGACATTGTTTGTACACAATAACTGTCTCCATTGTTTGCAAGTGGTTTTAAGCACACGGTCTATACAAAAACAATTAGAAGAAAGTGGCTGCAAACACAATTAGGATGCAAGCTTTTGTGCTATGCTTCCGCCGAATGCAAAAAGCTAGCGTATACGATCTTGATCGCCTTTTGAAGCTTAGTGAGCCTATTAGTTTTTTTTGTGATTTTCATTGTTAGCGTTGGGACCAAGTGGGGCAAAGACCCGGTACCGCATCCAGCAGATGGAGTTGTGTTTTTAAAAAAAGAAAAGAAAAGATTGTCATGTGCAGCAGTTGACATCTTCTTTGCAACGCTACTGTCACCTCTGGGACAGGAAGGGAACAACACCACAGCAGGATGTCATGATTTTAAAATCAAACAGCTCAGACGCACACTTGCCTTGGAGCGGTTTGCCATTGGCGGATGTTATATAAAAAAAAAAAGAAAAAAGTAATATGGACTTAAAATGTTGAATTCAATTATTGAGTCTCCAAATATTGTACAGTAAATAATCTACATACAGTACTCAAAACATTAGGCTTTTCAAGATTTTCTATTTGAAAGATGAGAAAACTTTCTATCATCCATCACAACTAAGCGCAGAAAGGTCATCAAGGCAGCCAGTTTATAAACTGGCTTTGTTCACCAAGCCTCTTGAGTAAAATGTCAAGGAAGCCACCAGTGGAAATGCTGTTTAGTACCACGCAAGCAATCTTTGCCACTTGACACGAGGGGTTTAAAAATATTGAAAGTGAGGCATGCTTTGCGTAGCCGAGGGACTTGACTCATCACCTTACTTTATCTCGACTCTACCTTTTTCAAATTTGACCTTTTTCCAAGACTTACGTTGAGAGCAGAACCAAGTGATTCACTCAGCGGTTCTGAGCCAGCTGAGAAATAAATGTTGCCTGCGTGTCAGGTTTCATGTGCTGCAATCAGCTTGACTGATTTAACAATCTATACTCCTCTAGTGGACTACACACACACACACCTTCTTGATGACAAAGGACTTTGCTTATTTTAACCTTCCTTTTTACTTTAACCTCATCTATTTTCCTCTTTTAAACCTGGTAGACGCAATGCTTTTTAACATCTCAAATGATTAACATCAACAATTTGTACGACAATTTTTGAGACAGACCCCACACATGAGGAGTAAAAAATAAAAATAAAAATATTACTCTTATAGTGTGGGGTGTACTCGAGATGACCAACACAGCACACCACACATGCAAATATATCTCCATCAAGACTCTCAGGTCCGCTACCCCAAACCAGATGTCTGGCATGGTTCCAAGACTCACCTGTGAGAGGCAGAATGATGCCGCAGGGCATCCAGACTGTCGGGGGGGGGGGGGAAGAAAGAAAAGAAAATAGCAGAGGAAGAAAGACAAGAAGCTAGGCGAGCTGACATGCTATACAAACACTCAACACAACCAATTGTGCCTCCATTTGTGAAGTACGTCAACAGTGTGCATTCCAGGTGGCTTCCTGATTGGCTATTGTTCCGTTTCATCTCACAATCACAGAGTCCGTGGATCAGCCGACCGGAGTCTTGACCACACGCGAAAGGATTGCAAACATTGAACATGTTTAATATTTACGAGACGCAAAAGCAGAGCGGGGATTAAAACTCACTCTTAAGACATTCCCACACCATCGGTCAATTGCTCAGGATAATCTTTTTGAGCCATCCGATAACCTGGCATTTGTTTTTGTTTTGTTTTGTTTGTTTTTTTAACTGAAAGGGGAAAATCAAGCTCAAAATCTGCCTGATTATCGTTATTTGTGTATAACTGACTCTTGTCCTTGGGCACGTCTTCGTTTAGGACCTAAAAAGCGTCAGTATTTGAAAATCATCTGGTATTGCACGCACTCTTATATTGTGCTGTCGCTCTTCATCTTCAAGCACAGTGGTTGTCAAAGTGTGGTACTAGTAACACATAGTGGTACGTGAGCTACCCTTTAGTGCTACGCATTAGAATCGCTGAATTCAATATTCAAACTGTGCATACACTGGCTTCAACTTTTTTTAAATACATTACAGTCCATCCTTCCATCCATCCATGGATGGATGGAAGTCATTTGTAATTTAATGCAGTTTTTTTTTTTTGTCCTATATTTACAGTAAGCACATTATTAATGTTCAAACTGAATAATAGCCAGGTTTACATGGACACCTTTTTGTCATTTCATTTGAAGCTTTCTGGTCAACTGTGACGTGATCGATTCCGATCGGGTGTAAATATGTGCACTCAATTTAATCGGAACAGCTGCGTGACATGCGCACCTCGTCGTGAACGTCAAGTCATTTATCAAGATGGAGGTCCGTCGTCTATTCAGCACAGTAGTTGGGATTGTTTTTATACGTTTTTTTTTTTTTTTTTAAAAACACCAACAACACTTGATGAGAACCACTTATAAGTAGTTAAAAATAAGATCTCCGTCACATACGAGCTCCGTCGGAAGCCACCATATTTACACCGTGCGTACCGATGACGTCACCGCGCATTTACGTCGAGATGGAGCATTCCGAATGACAGTTTACGTGGCGAAAAAAAACATTTTTTTTCCAACTACAAAACTTACCACCCCTGTGAAACAAAATGAAATTCCATTCAGATGTGGCCTCTTTATTCCTATTGATGTATTTATACCTGCGACCCTTGTGAGGATAAGCGGTACAGAAAATGGATGGATGAAGGTATTTATATGGAGCATTTTCATTCGGTTTGGGCTTCTAAACCGATTATAATCGGAATAGAAGGCTCCACGTAAACTAGGCTAATGCTACAGGGGCTTATAATAACGTACTTTAACGTCGGTCTTGTTTTGATGAAGACGTATGCCTACTATGCTCCTGTATTTTAATGTTGGTCATGATGGTGGTACTTGAAGAGCTTTTTTATTTTAGGTGGTACTTGGTGTAAAGTATTTGAGAACCCCTGTTCATTTTATGTGACCCTTAAAAGCAAATCGTGTGCGTCCCGTTCATGTTTCTTGCTAAGATCTGTTCCAAAATTGAAATTTGTCTTCACTTTTAATAACTTGAAGAGATTGTAAACATTTTTTGTTAGCAAATTACTTTTAAAAATAAATTGAACAATTGCTGAACAAATAGATTTCCTTGACTTCCTTCTTCAAAACTAGTTATCCATTTTTTTTTTTTTGTGTATGCTCTATGCAATAAGATGAGGCGGCAATACATTTTTATGGTTTGACAATAATAGCGGCCCTCTAACGGAAACGCTGACTGTCAACTCCTGTCAATTATTATTATTTTTATTATTATTATTATTACGGCACATTGGAGACTGTTTAGCATATCTGCCTCACTGTTCTGAGGACCGGGGTTCAAATCCCGGCCTCGCCAGTGTGGAGTTTGCATGTTCTCCCCGTGCCTGGGTGGGTTTTCTCTGGGCACTCCAGTTTCCTCCCACAACCCAAAAACATGCGCGGTAGGTTGATTGCAGACTCTAAATTGCCCGTAAGTGTGAATGTGTGCGCGAAAGGTTGTTTGTTTCTATTGCCTTGCAATTGGCTGGCGACCAGTTCAGGGTGTACCCCGCCTCTCGCCCGAAGATAGCTGGGATAGGTTCCAGCAGCACGCGGCCCGCGTGAAAATGGATGGATGGATTATTATGATTAATATTATTACTATAATAATACTAATTATTATGAAGTATTACCCACCAAACTGACTGACAGATCAAAACTGTTTTTATTGTGGACCAAACAAAAAAATGTGTGTGTGTGTGTGTGTGTGTGTGTGTGCGCGTGCACGTGTGTAGTGCCACGCTGGAGCAATGGGGGACTCAAGTCACCAATATTAGGACTTGTGACATGCTTGGCTAATAATTATGAAACACTTGGCTTTGACTAGAAACACATGACTTGACAAGTCTTTCCTGTTAACAAAATCAGCATTCCAAACATGAGCCATTTGTTTTACTTTTCAAAGAAAAATATTTTTTTTGCTCCCGGAAACAAACATTTGCTGCCATCTTCTATACACACAGGCTCGCTGGGACTCGTCCCTGCTCTTGTGGCTTTGTCATCTAATCACAGATCAGGACTCACCCTGTAAACATTCACAGCCTTACCAACCGTTGGAATTTATAGTACTTTCAATACCATTTCACATACAGCAACTGCATTGCCATTCACAATTTTACGATGCATTTCTAATGTCAAAAATGTCGGTATACTGTTATAACAACTACTCTACCATCACTTACTATAACACAGCTCATTAGTTTACATTTGATTTTTGGAATGAAATATTACATACAGCATAAGCATAACCTTTAATCTAATTGCAAAGAGGACAATCCTGTCATGTCACTCCTTTCACCATAAACCGAGTAAGTGGTTAAAAATGAGCCACCCAAATGAGTGATTAACATAAAGGAGGACAAAGGAGGAATGCAGATTTTGGTCACATTATTTTTTGCCACAACACTAAATGGGTGGGTCAAGGGTAATGTTAAAAATTCAATTCTCCATTAACCATGTTAGTTTCACATCCAATTATGACTGATCGGCAGAAAACAAACAAGTTCTTACAGTTTTTAAGACAAGTTAGTCTGATCTAGCTGCAAACTATCATGCTGTTTGTTTTAGTTTTAAAGTCAAAATACACAGTCATAATATATTGTATATACAGTATGTGACTTCTGTAGTCATGTAAAGGTTTTCTGTTCTTTCTGCACACCTTGAGTTTAGTCACCATTGTTTTTCATGCTTGAAAAGACTGAGACCAGCAGGCTGCTTTTAAATTAAATGTGCTGATGCATTTCAAGGCAGCGGCACACCGGCCCAATAACTGTGGCGGGCGATAGGTGGGGGTGGATTTTTTTTAGATTTTTGATTCACACACACTCCAAATATAAATGCATGGCGGAGAAGGTGTTAGTTAGCTTCAAATGTTACGACTTGAACAATGTGAAGCTAATCATGTGAAAATGTAGGCGTCCCATACCAAAATATGTGTGAGGGCAATTATAACGAGCGCTAAAAATAATGAAGATTCTGTGAAAAACAACACTGAATGAAACAAAACACTTCTCATACATAATTCACCAAACTATGCATATGGAGCACATGGATCAATACGCAACGCATGCACCTCAAGCAGCTGATATAACTTGATCAGCAGTTAACTGCTAACTTGGAGCTCATCCAGATCATGATGGATCTATTGGTTTTATGGCACTAATTGGTCTTGCTCCGTTCATTTTAACGATGCTGCCGGTCCCCAGCCGAGGTGACGTATTTAACATGCCAAGAAATGCAAAGAGAGGGAATGCAGGCCACTAGGATGCATTCACTGGACTCCTTGTATTGGAGTCCAGTGAAAGATTTACCTGTCAAAAGGCAAAACGACCACACCGCAGGACATGAGTTACGCTGTCGCGGGTGGAAGGCCACAAGACACGGACGCAATATGTGTGAAATAGAGTATATACAAAACCCACTGCTGTTTGGGGGAGGTGGTGCTACACGATGTGTTATTTGGGGGTCAGTCGTACCATCATAGTGTGTAGTGCAGGACAGTACTTATGTACTGCGTCTCTGTGCCCTGGTGATCCTGATAGGAGCACACGCAAAGGTCAGCGAAGCTCCTGTCTACATCCCTTTGCCTTTTTTGGAGGTCATCCCGGGCCAAATAAAATCTTCCTGCTCAGGCTCTTTCGCCCACCTGGTTCACATTGATACTGCATGAAATGCAATAACAGATTTTGTGATACTTCAGCAAATATATGATGTTGATGTTCTTGTAAATTATGGCAAGGTAAAGTACAGTATGGAAATGCACATTTTAATGTAGTGAAGTGTGGTGGAGTGTAGTAGATCATAGTATGGTATAATATGGTAATAAAGTATAGTGTATAACATGGTGTGGTATTGGTACACAGTAATCTACTATTGTATGGTACTGCATGATACAGTCTATTACAGCATGGTGTGGTATTGTATAGTATGTATACATCATATTATTGTATGGCATAATATGGTCTATATATTATAGTATAGGTGTCAAACTCAAGGCCTGGGGGCCTTTTATGTGACCCTTAAAAGCAAATTGTGTGTATCCCGTTCATGTTTCTTGCTAAGATCTGTTGTCTTCACTTTTAATAACTTTAAGAGATTGTACGAATTTTCTGTTAGCAAATTACTTTTAAAAATAAATTGAACAGTTGTTGAACAAATAGTTTTCCTTGACTTCCTTTTTCAAAACTAGTTATCCATTATTTTTTTTGTGTATGCTGTATGTAATAAGATGAGGCGGCAATACATTTTTATGGTTTTATGGTGGACCGAGCCCGACCACGAATAGATAAAATCAATGAATAATTGACGCACATTAGAATTGCATTGGGGGCGGGGGGGAATAATTTTGTATTTTTTTTTAATTGAAACAATTCTTGGATAAGTGGGAAAATATTGCCAATTAGCATTTTCAAGGGAAAAAAAGGGGGGGGGGGGGTGAAATCCAAAAAGCAAATCTGCGAATAGTTGAATCTGCAGGTGCCGAACTGCAAATAACCAACTATATAGTATAGTTTATATTATAGTATGTTATGGTATTGTATCATATGTACACATCATAGTATAGTATAGTATAGTATAGTATAGTATAGTACGGTCTATGTATAGTATAGTATTGTGTGACTAAATAATATAGTTCCTATTATAGTATGGTATGGTTCGGTATTATATGGTACAGTGTTCCCTCGCCACTTTGCGCTTTACAGCTTCAGTGCTTTTCGGGTTTTTCCAAAATATACATAAAAAAATACAGCCATATCGGCAGCCATATTGCGGAAAGAAGCGTTGTTGTTTCTCTGCATGCCAAACAAAGAGATGAGTTGACTCAGAGGCTTTGTACATGCCTGTTCTGTACGGGCACTCATACAAGGCACGTGATTGGTTCCCGGCGCGTCATCGACCAATGAGAGCACAAGTGGATTTATCCCGTGAGCTGATTGGCTGCGCATCATCGCAGCCTCACCCAGCATCTTCCCTTGTTGTATCTCGCCAGTCTCATCCACGCTGTTGTGTTTGCAATAACTTTTTTTGTTTAAGTGACAATTTTTTTGATTAGTTAAGCCCTTGCAATGCCGCCAAAGCGCTGTGCCCCAGCGAAAGCTTCCTCCGGGGCGCCCAAGAGGAAGAAGAAGAAGATGAACATCAGCGAAAAAGTGAAACTTTTAGATATGATCAAAGAGGGCAGAAGTTATGCATCTGTAGCACGACATTATGGCGTGAATGAATCTACAGTGCTGTACATCAAGAAAGAGGAAGCAAACCTCCGCAAAACTGCTTCAATAAGGAAGCGAAACGTGTGGTAACTCCGCGTAATAAGAGACGGGGTTATGTCCTTGTACAGGGGAATTTTGAAGCAAAAGAAAAAACAAAGACAACAACTACCCATCACCATGTTTTTCTCTAGGTAAAACCCCAGCTACATCATCAGCGCCTCCAGCAGAAGAGTCTCCGAGTGAACCTAAAGCCTCTACGAGTCAAGTGAGAGCCTCTCCTCCGCTACCAACGCAAGCCTCTTCCCCTCTCTCAGAAGGCAATGTTGATGAATGTTAATTACTGTATAAGGTTTTATAATTAAAGATTCAAGTAAATACGTGTACTGTTGTAATCTTTGTCTCAAATATGTAAAGTATAAATACTGTTTACATATTTTAAACATTCTGGTACCCACATACATGAAAATTCCTAGGGCGGGAGGGGGGGTGCAAATCCTACTTCATAGTTTTTCACCTATCGCGGGGGGTTCTGGTCCCCATTAACTGCCAAAAACGAGGGAACACTGTATATACAACCCCAATTCCAATGGAGTTAGGACGTTGTGTGCAACATAAATAAAAACAGAACACAATGATTTGCAAATTATGTTCAACCTATATTTAATGAAATACACTACAAAGACAAGATATTTAATGTTCAAATTGATAAACCTTATTGTTTTTAGCAACTAATCATTAACTTAGAATTTTATGGCTGCAACACGTTCCAAAAAAGCTGGGACAGGTGGCAAAAAAGACTGAGAAAGGTGAGGAATGCTCATCAAACACCTGTTTGGAACATCCCACAGGTGAACAGGCTAATTGGGAACAAGTGGATGCCATGATTGGGTATAAAAGGAGCTTCCTTGAATTGCTCAGTCATTCACCAGCAAAGATGGGGCGAGGTTCGCCTCTTTGTGAACAAGTGCGTGATAAAATAGTTGAACAGTTTAAGGACAATGTTCCTCAACGTACAATTGCAAGGAATTTAGGGATTTCATCATCTACGGTCCATATCATCATCATCAAAAGATTCAGAGAATCTGGAGAAATCATTGCATGTAAGCGGCAAGGACGAAAACCAACACTGAATGCCCGTGACCTTCAAATTGTTTTTGGAAATTGTGGACGTCGTGTCCTCCGGGGCAAAGAGGAAATGGACGCAAAGTTCAAAAGCCAGCATCTGTGATGGTATGGGGCTGTGTTAGTGCCAACGGCATGGGTAACTTACACATCTGTGAAGGCACCATTAATGCTGAAAGGTACATACATGTTTTGGAGAAACATATGCTGCCATCCAAGCAATGTCTTTTTCATGGACGCCCCTGCTTATTTCAGTAAGACAATGCCAAACCACATTCTGCACATGTTACATCAGCGTGGCTTCGTAGTAAAAGAATGCGGGTACTAGACTGGCCTGCCTGCAGTCCAGACCTGTCTACCATTGAAAATGTGTGGCGCATTATGAAGCGTAAAATACGACAACGGAGACACCGGACTGTTGAACAGCTGAAGCTGTACATCAAGCAAGAATGGGAAAGAATTCCACCTACAAAGCTTCAACAATTAGTGTCCTCAGTTCCAAAATGTTTATTGAATGTTGTTAAAAGAAAAGGTGATGTAAACCAGTGGTAAACAGCCATAAAATTCAAAGTTAATGATTATTTGCTAAAAACAATACAGTTTATTAGTTTGAACATTAAATATCTTGCCTTTGTAGTGTATTCAATTAAATATAGGTTGAACATGCTTTGCAAATCATTGTATTCAGTTTTTTATTTATGTTTAACACAATGTCCCAACTTCATTGGAATTGGGGTTGTATATAAATCGAAGTATAGTATAGCATGTAGGCATGCACGATATCAATATCGACACTAACATGTCGCTTCTACCAAAACAATCTCTTTATTATCGTGGTTATTTGCAGTGGTGTCCAACTACACAGCATCATACTGATTTGTTGTGCTTCTCATGTACTTAATTAAGGAAAGCAAAATATTATAATATAAACTGAGTTGACAATGAAGCAGATTTGTCTGTTTTCTTCTTGTCATTTTTATCAGGCTAAAACATAATCACACAGTGGCCGCCATGTACGGATTCGCTGTGCGCAACAGCTCTCAGATGTTTACGAGACCCGAGTGTTGTTTATTCTGGTTTTATGAAACACAGTCTGTTGCGCTGAAGACATGTGGCCTCCCTCGAGAGCAGTTTGTTTCATTCAAATGTCAGTATTGATTGACCAGCTGAAATGAAAGTGATTTGGCTCTCAACCCCCCCCCCTCCCCCACCCAAAAAAAAAGCATGCATCTTTATTCATTTCATGACAGCACACCAACCTCATGTACAGTACATAAAACAAAGTGAAGTGATTGCATATTTTGCTCGGGAAATGCTTTCTGTTATCACTTCCTGATAGCCCATCAGACGGACCCTTGTCAGAATCCCGCCAGGAGATTTGAATCACTGGAGCTGTTTTTGTCAAATACTCTGGCTTGATAAGTGGTCGCGAAAAGCTGAATCAAGATGTGACGGAAAATACTTTGACTTAATTCTTTTTCATATACAGTGCGGTGCTATTAAATGGGCCTTTGTTGCTACAGGATGCACTGAGTAAGTGCTGAGGTTGTGTTTACCTTTCATTGCAAAGCACAGCTGGACTAAAATGTCTTTATTATAACAGTTCCAATTTGGCAGCCAGTTGTTCAAAACAGAACAGCTGCTTAACAAAAAAATCTCCAAAACCTCCATGTTTCTCATTTACTTTGCACTTTTTGCTCTTTCCTCCTCTCTGTCACAGTCCATTAAACAGAATAAATCTGTCTTGAAGCCTGAAGGTTAACAACATCCTTGTCATTTGATTCATAATTTGACCCATTCCTTGAAAAAAAAAAAAAAAAAACAGAAACACTCAACAATCGCCTCATTGTAATTTCAGTTTTTTTGTTTGTTTGTTTTTGTCGAAGCAGCATCACATGAAATTTCCCGAAATGATCACAAGTACACACAGGCACACTACGAAGGACAACTCGACACACAAACAGTACACGTTTGCGTATCACACTAACTTTTGCATGGCTGCAAACGGTGTTGAGCTTTCTGGTTGCACAAGCAAACCCAACATCAATACCGTAAACCAGGTGGGGGCAACCTACAGACGGTGGGTGATAGATGGCCAGTTTCAACATGTATTATGGACAACCATGACTCTAAGCATTTCCAATAACAATGAAAACCTCACAAGAACTGTTATGTTATTTTTATTTTTTTTAAAAGCCCACTAAACATTCAATCCACCAATAATCCTATTGCTTAATAACAAACATATTGTCAGCTACCTAAAATAACACCCCGAGTCATTTTTTTTCTCCAGAAAGCACAGAAATTAGCACAAATTAGAGTTATTATATTTATTAATAATTTCCTGTTGGGTTTGAACTGCATCATGTGTTCAATTGAGGTCGAAGGAGATTTTAGCATCATGACATGAATACAAATATGAATTGGGGTCAAAAATGACACTTTAGGAAGGTGAGGATTGCGAATCGTCCCTGAACGGAGAGAGGTTCCCGACACATATGTAGCCGTTTACAATCCCATTTGGAATTGCTGCGCGCGCCTTTAAAGCTCAGTGGAGTCCGCTCCAATAGTCCGCCCGAGCATCCATCATCGACTTCCATCCAATGGAGGGATCAAATCATTCGAATGCAAAGTTTGGACATCTTACCTTCACGCCATAAGTTTGAGCGGATCTGCGTCGCTGCTTGCGTGCTGTTGCCTTCGGTTAAATCCAGCACTGACAATCAACTCCCCACTTTATTCGTCTTCATGCGCTTTGCACGTTGTCGACTGGTCTCGCGCCGCGTCGACTCGTGCGGGGGGGCATCGGTGCACGTTTGGAACAGCGCCACACACACACACACACAAAACACTTTTGGGAAGGAATAATAGCCACAGTAAAGCTCAGGTCGCTTTGAATCAGCAAGCAATTAAAAACGCATCTCCGGGAATACTTTGACTCGTTTATCAAGAGGCTGAGCAGCTTTTACGCACGGAGTAAGCGTCCGTTTATGACTGAGCGAGGAGGCGCACAGTGAAGACGAAGGAGGAGAAGGCGGGGTTGCATGTGCCCGAAGCCCCACCGGAGTGGGGGGTGGGGGCGCTCACTGTGTGTACACTTTGGTTTGGACGCGCCGCGCCGCTTCACGGTTCTATCGTCATTCCAGGCGCCAATCAGTCCAAGCGTGCGTAACTTCCGCGCCCTCTTGAGAGGAAACCAGTTGGCAGCAGAAGTGGATGTGCTGACCAGCGGCTGAGTGGAAATGTTCACGTGGCGGGAAATTAAAAGGCTATTAACTGGAAATTTCATTTGCGAGGATGCGCTTTAAACGCCGGAAATGTGGGACGCTTCAGGCGCGATATTAGGACACGTTGCGAGAAGACTGCAGAACCGGCTTGTTCTGCTTCAGCGCTCGCACAAACAGAAGTGCTGGAGCACCCGAAAGCGCTGCTTCTCAAACTGGGGGTGGTGGGGGTCGAGGAGGTCCAAGAGCTTAGCTCGGGGGTCCGTCAAATCATTTGCAATAAATTAGTATCATTTACAAAGTAAATTGGAAGCGTATTCCACAATTTCAGAGCAACGGACTTCAAGGTTCTGTCATACTCTAGTCATAAGTACAATAAATATATGCATGAAAAACACTTCTAGACCATAAATATACAACAGTTCAGTGCGGCAGCTTGACAATGTTTTAAGAGGAAGAAGATGAGTCACGTCAAGGGAGAGCATGCAAACAAAAAATGGTCTCGTAATTTGTATGAAAATGCGTTTTCTTTTCATCAATATTGTTTCACCTTTTATAGAACACGGCATAAGTTGAAATCAAATATCACACTTCTTATACTTATTGGAATAATCCTATACAATTGCAGTACTTTTACTTGATTCGACATGGTAAAAACACACTGAGAATTGTGCTTTGGATTTGCCGAATCAAATTACATGGGAAAAACTTTACGTAATTAAAAAATCTTATAGTTGATGTTTTTGGTATGATTATTTTTGGTGTGTGTATGAATGCTTCAAGGGCCCTGATTGAAGTCTAAATTGCTTGTTTTAAGTATAATTTTTGAATAAACTCGCATATTCAAAACTGATTTTGCTTTTTTTCCCCTTTTTTTTTTTTAAAGTTAAGGTTGAATTTCTTGGAACCAGCTCAAAGGAGAAACAAAATGTTTTGTTTCAAGAAAATATATCCTACGATAAGCCTTTTTTACTAATTAAAATTAACAAGTAAGATTTAAATCCTTAAATTAAGTACAATATATATATATATATATATTTTATCATGAAAATTTTTAAGCAAACATTTCTCAAAATTCTTGCTTATAATAAGCACATTTTTCTAATTTTAAGACTTGTTACTGTCTTAAAGGCGTGAGATTACACAATGTGAACAGTCCATCCCGGTCTTTGTGGCGGCCTCTCAATGTGGAACGCTCCCACAGGTTTGTCTGGCCTCACCTCGACCCTCGGTGTCTTGCTGTGTCTCTACACTAATAATCAACATGTGCTATGCATGTGTGTGTGTGTGTTCATGTGGGTGTGTTTTGCGTTTGTGTGTGGGAGGGGGTAGGTCTTGTGTTTCTTACCATTTGAATTGTCTGTTTTTGTTTCTGTAAAGCACTTTGTGTTGCATTCTGATGTGTGAAAGGTGCTACATAAATCAATTCGATTTGGTTTGGATTCTCTTCATTTTAAGTTTAGTTTGCTAATGGACTTCAGTTGAGTTCACTGCCACAGTTCACAGCACTCGTATTTCACATTTTCACTCATATGTCAAAGTGAAAAATTGTCCGAATGATGGATTGTATCTCGAAAAACTTGCTAGTTAAGTCACTCATATCTCAAAGCACCACTGTATAGGAAGGTCTGGTAAAGTAGTATCAAGTGTCATTGTATCGGCGCATTTTTCCAGCACCAGCATACTACTTTCGTTATCAGTGCATCCCTAATCATTACATTCTTTATTCATTCTTAATTGTCACACAATTGTAAAAGTCAGTCACTATAAAACAACAAATGCTTACCTCACCTACCACTTCTGGAGAATATTCTTCTTCTCTTTCCACATTCATTTCCTCTTACCACACTCTTTGCTGCTCTGTGTTCAGAATAAATTTTGGACAAAAAGCCACACGAAAAAAACAAGCAAAACACACACACACAGTTAATCGTTCAAGAAACTAAGGTCATACGTGATGTCCAACTCGACTGTGATTCACACTTTGTTTGTTTGTGTGACTTTTAAATTGTTAAATTATGAAATGTAACCTCTCAGCTCCATTCACAATTTCCAATAAAAGAGCTGTGTCAAAAATCTTTTCAGTGGGATTTGAAATATTAGAACTTGTAATGGCAACGCAGTTCAGCCATCATTAAATGTATTGTTCTAACAATGCTATAATGAACATCATTATTTCTCAGTCTCAATATTAGAATACATTCAGAAAACCATTCCACAGGCTGTGGGAAAGCTGGCTGGATTCAACTATCATGTTGGGATCACGTCAGGCAAAGATCCTGTCAGGAATGTGCCTGGTTGTTTCCCCTTACTGGCAGATAAATAAGGCACACTGCGTGCCAGCCCACCAGGCTGCCACGACTCGGGATAATGCACCCTCATATGCATTAGGCCCGAAAAGAGCGCACACACATCCTCGCAGTTTGTCGTGGGAAGATACAAACACACGTAAACGGCGACTGCCATCAGGAAACTTTGCAGCCTGCTGCCACCTGAGATGGCCTCTATTAACTTGAGTTGATGAGGGGATGTTGGCGGAATGCTAAGGGATTCGAAACAATATCATTCTCAGCGCATACTCCATTTTTTTTAATTTGACACTCTCTCTTTTTTTTTTTATACACCAGTGGTTATCACTTTAAGGTTTACATCCATGAAAAATTGATGACATTACAGTTGGTTAGCATTGAGGAGGCTTGTGCGCAGAGTGGTTGGCACATAAAGCAAAGACATCACGTTTAAAGGAGAGCAGAGGCAAAGGATGTGTCGGCTTCCTCTCAGGAGAGTCACTTTTCTAAAGGAGAAGACAGCGTTATTCTCCATGGGAGGAAACAGGCCAAATCACACCAACACACCTCTGTGTATCCATTGGTAAATTGCGTGAGCCCAACCTATCTGTGGATCCTATTCGCAATTTTCTTTTTTTCATTTATTTTTTTTTTCCTGTGGAACCTATCCTTAGCTATCTGCTGAAAAACCTTTAGTTTCTTTTTTGGTGCTCTTTCTGTAATATTCTAGGAAGCCACAAGATGGCGCCAAAACCCTGGCTCAAAGAAAAGTAGTATTTGGTATCAAGAAAGTGTGTTGATGTAAGTATGTCGAGGAGGAGCTAAGTTTAGCCTGGGTTGTTGGTGGAACTTAATGAGAGTCTTCGCTACATGTACATGCTCACTGCAGGTGCATTTTTTGCAAAATCAAATCACGTTATTTTTATGAAAAATGTGAGAAGAATCTGAAATGATATTGAATTGTTATGGGATCATAGTTTATAAACATTTTGGGGCGTCATTAATCGCTCACATTTTTTTTCGCTATAAGCAGCAGGGTGATTCTCACATTGTGTACCACTATTAGTACATGGGCTCCCTCTAATGGTACGTGAAAGAATCACTGGCTTACAGTACAATTCTGTTATATTTAACTTGTGCGTGAAATACATGTGCATTTACTCTTTAAGAAGTGTTTGGTTTTAAAATCAATGCTATTACTGGGGAACAAATTTTATGTTTAGTACATTTGAATTTAATCCTTATATAAGAATGTTTATATGTTTATATACATATCATTGTTGGGCTCAATGAATAAAAAAAGATAGAAGGTATCACTGAGAGCAGCGGTGAATCCAAAGCTGCCAAATGGGATAAAACCCATCAAAAAAGTGTGAAATTAAAGTAGAAACAAGAGGTAGAAAAAAAAATTGATTTCCCACGGTAAAGTGAATTAAAGGGAAAATATCTTATTTAATTTGTAGAAAAGTCATCCCCAGAGGGTGACAGCAGAGCGCCTTCACTTTTTCTCCATTTAAAGCATATTATTGTCTCATTGAGCTGACTCGCTCTGACAGAACAATTATGCACTTAAGTGAATATAATGGAGGAAAGATGTTGCCACTCAAGTCAACATACGGATGCTGCCTTCTAGTGGAGGGTTTATGTCTACTTTCAAAGGCCTCTTTTTGTTTAATGATACCTTTTCCTATGCAATGAGTGATAGCAGAGCGCAGCTTTACAGGCACACGCTCATATTTTGTGCAAGCTGGAGGAAGCCAGTGAGACAAGAGAGAAAGAGAGATGTCCTGAGTGAAATATAAGTACAGGAGCGGTAAGAATATAAATAATTAATGCAGGATTGGGAAAAAAAAGAAGAAATTTCAGCCGCTTTCACTCCAGGACTTTTGGTGGACAAAGAGAAGCAAAGCCAATTTGAGGGACTTTTCGATGGCGAGAGCAGACGCTGGAGTGTAGCTATAGGAGGTCGAGGTCATCCAGTGCCTACGCCAACATGCTCAATAGCCTTTTGGCCACTTGTAACTGTGGATGATGGCCATGAATTTGTCAGGATGCTTTCATGTTCTCCAGTTCCTCGCCATGGAGCATATTGCAGACGGAATCAACTTTAAAAAGCTTTTCTCATCAGCGAGTGAGTGAATGTGAAGTGTAGAGGATAGGAAATACCCAGTGAAAGACTCACTCGCCCGAGTTGTACTCAACTGGATATAAATTCATCCATCCATTTTCAACATCGCTTATCCTGGTTAGGGTCGCGGGGCGCTGGAGTCTATCCCAGCTGACTTCGGGCGAAAGGCGGACTACACCCTGAACTGGTCGCCAGTCAGTCGCAGGGCACATATAGACACGGACAACCATTCGCACTCACATTCACACCGTCACTGAGTTGCCCGCACCAAAGTGAGGCGAATGTACCACTACACCATCAGTGACTTGGATATAAATTCATCTGTAGGTAGTCACGCGGAAAGAAATGCAAAGGGATTTTCAGTTTGTGACGGAGTTCTGTTCCAATGCACTGTAGTCTATCACCAACTTATGCTTGGTTTGAATTCGTTTTAACAAAGTAGTAACATTATAATTATTTTATACAGCGGCTGAAATAAGTATTTAACGTCACCATTTTTCTCACTAAATATATTTCCAAAGCTGCTATTGACATGAAATTTTCACCAGATGTTGGGAACAAACCAAGTCATCCATACATAGAAACAAAACAACACCTAAAATCTATCAATAATCAAACGGCAATCCAGCCCCTTGTCAGTGCAAATGAATATCAGCTGGTTCAGTCCTAATTGATGGCTTACAAAATGGTCTCATTGTCAAGGTGTGAGTCAAGACACATCTCAAGATGGGTAAGAGCAGAGAACTGTCTCAAGATCATCGCAAGCTAATTGTTGCAAAACATAACGATGGCATTGGTTACAGGCGCATAGCTAAGCTTCTGAGTGTTCCAGTGAGCACGGTTGTTTGGAGGAATGGGCCAAACTCACACCAGAGCAATGCATGTGACTAGTTTCTCCATACAGGAGGCGTCTTGAAGCTGTCGTTGCAAACAAAGTTTTTTTTTTTACAAAGTATTAAATAAATACGAGTTGGCGTGTTCAATATTTCTTCCCTGTGTCATTTCACATTATTACACACAACTTAATTTCTGACCTTATTTGTTCAACTTTCTTTGTATGTATGGATTACTTGGGTTGTTCCCAACATCTGGTGACATTTTCATGTCAATAGCACCTTTGGAAATATATTTAGTGAGAAAAATGCTGAGGTGTTCAATTCTTACTTCAGCCGCTGTATATTTGTGTGAAAAAATAAATAAATTCCTGGCCTACATGTAAAAACAGTTCAATTGAAATAATAAATACAGTAATAACAGTGTGCTTTCTTGTGCCGCATGATGACATATTCTTATACCGCTGCACTAGCGAGTTCATTGCTTTCTGTTCATAGCCTCAAAATGTCATAATTACATACAGTATTTGGATATGGAAAATACTTCAACGCAATAAATATGAAACAATTAAATGAAAAACTGTAAACAACTAAGTGTGCCTTTTTGTGCCACGTGAAGACAAATTCTTCTGCTAACCTCGAAGAGTTGGATCATTGATCATTGTACACCGAGGGCGCCCTGTAGTCGCCATATCGCCGTTGGGGATAACATACCCAATTGGTTCTTTGTATCCGATCATTCATCTCATGTAATCCTCAAAAGTTAATACCGTTGTCAAGTTGCATTGCATAGTGATAGCTTGTTCACGTAGGTGAAGACAAAAACTTGTCTACAAACAACACACACAAAAAAAAACCCACACTTTTTAGCATTTAGTCACCAACGAGGTCCACAAGCCATGGCCAGACTGAAAATACTCTGTCGATAGGGTAAATAACTTAAGATTTGGATTGGATTTGCTGTATAATTAATTACACAGCAATTGTTAAAATTGCTCTTTCGTTTAAACGAGATGAATAAATAAGATACTGAGAAACTGCTTGGACACTTGGCGTTACATTACGAGTTTACATTGAAATATGTGGCAGAGATGATGATGATTTAAAGCACTTCAATGGAAATCCACTCCCAGACTCAAAAAGGACATTACCACCATCATGAGCCCCCACACCATTGCTTGCAGAACAAACAACATAAATGCGCACAGTGTTTGCGTTCTCACCCTCTCACTGAACCCCATGTGTTTGGATGAGTAAAACAAGCAGGTTTGCTATCGCTGGAGCCACAATGTGCTCCCTGGACAAACAATAAAGCATTTAGTCTGACCCCACGGTGCAAAGAGGAGCCTACAGGACAGAGCAGAAAGCACGCAGATGGATGCAAGGAGACTCGCTGAGGAAAAGCAGGTCAAAAGTGATCACATTTGATTTTGTTTTGTCTTTATTGTGCTTGAGCTTGTACTGCGGGCAAAGATTTCTTTCTTTATTTTGTATTCTGCTTTTGCAAATGCCAATTTAGGGCTTGTTAAGTAATCAAGGAGGAAATGCGTGTCACTTTTACAGCCTCAAATGTATCACATCTGCTGGGGATAACGCTCGAGGAGGGAAATGGCTGCGAGTCTCTTTTAAAAATGTAGAAATTCTCTTTCAATATGTTGTGTCATTTTGCCAACATCAGACTGATTCCGCTCGGTCTCTTCCTGGAATTATCTTCATCTCTGCTACCTGACTATTTGCTGTGAATGCATTAACAAAAAAATTCCACCTTTCAAGAGCTTTGAAAGTCCTCAACCTGTTGCGACTATACATTTATGAGTACAATTACGATTTGATTCTTGTAAAATAATTGTATTCTCGAAAGAAAGCAACATTTAAAAAATACGTTGGGCTCTATTTTCTTAGACTGTGCAACGTGCGCCGGAGTGCAAATGGTGGCATACACTACCTTGATATTTTTGCAAGCCCACCTCCTCACAGATTTATTCCAAATGCAGCACTGGATTTGCCCTAGTCACGAAAATAGAGCCCTTTGTGTTTACATAACATTTGGTCTTTTATTATTGTACTACTGTGACCGCATTCCATCTAAGCTACAAGCACGCCTTGTCCAAGCTAGATGTGTCCTTCTCTAGGAATAAAATCAAGCACTTAGGACCATTGCCTCTCATACAAAGAACATCTAAAGTGCGGATAGGGCCCTGTATAATTGCGCTAGGAACCAGGTGACTAAAGAAATTAACATTGCAAAGAGAAACTATGTAGTAAAGTTAGAAAAACAGTTTACCGCTAACAATGCGCTGGTCGCTGGACTCTAAATCAGTCTGGAATGCATTATAATAACCAATTACAAGTGACGATCCCCCCAAGCTGAGAACAATAGTAGACTTGCCGACGACTTGAACACCTTCTACTGCAGATTTGAAAAGGACACTTTCACCCCCCACACAGCCGCACCACCGACTACAATCACACTTCTGACCTCTGCGTTGACCATTAAAAAAAAACTAAAACTAGCAGACATTCCAACAGCTTCTTCCCTCTTGCCATTAACTTCTTAAACAGTTAACCTACAATTCCATTGCAAAATGCTGCCGATTTTTTGTCTTGAGTTTGTTGTCACATTTCTGTCGGGCCAATTATAGATTACTCGTGCACTCACTGTAGTAGTCTCGCCACGCTGCACTATTTGCATATCTGTTGTCGACCAAAACTGGCCACTCATGCCAGAGGAGCATCTGCACCACTTGCAAACTGACTGAGGAGTATCTGCAACATTTCCACAATCGACATTGTCCCAGATTATCTCACTACTCTTCACTTTAAACTGCATACATTTCTTGAAGTCTCTGTGCCCTTTGCACAATGGTCATTGCACCGCACTATTGTTCTCTTAGTCATTTCAAACTGCTCGAATTGCTAGAGGACTCTGCCTCTTCTTTGCACAATTGTCAAAAAGAAATTGTACCAGCATGACCACATTACTGGTAACCTTTTATTGCTCAGTGACTGTGTTTTTTATGTCTTTATGTCTCAAAAGTATTCTGTTGTTGTACTCCAACTACTGGAGACAACATTTTTGTGTGTTTTTGACATACTTTGCAAATAAAGATGATTCTGATTCTGGCCTAATTTCTAGTGGAGTATATGATTTAGATTTTTTTTGGTACTAACATTCCTTACAGTACAGCAACGTAGTGAGTTCCCACATGGAAAATGGTAGGTAAAGGACACAAAGTGTAACTGTGTTGTCGTTTAAGCCACATGTCTACTTCATAGAGAATGTCCTGGCTAGCCAGGAGTGGATTTTTTAAGTCGATTTTTCAGGTATCTACTTCATTTAAGTATTTAGCAGGACAGTCCCCATCCATGGCCTGGAGTCGGAGAATTGCTCGATGTTGTTGGCTCAAGAAAAGATTTGTGGTGAATGTATTATGTCTCGTGTCAGCCTACAAACCAAGAGGTTGTTGTTTATTCATCTGAAACAGCATCACACAAATGTGAATATCAGTGCACCATGATTTAAAAAAATTAATAAAAACAAATATTGAAAATTTAAATCCCTTTTTCTGGTCCGCTGATTCAGCTTTCTGTCAAGTGTATTGAGCACTTAGCCTGGTTAGGAAGCTGTGCTATCAACGCTGCTGCCATCTCCATTCTTGCAACCTCTCAGTCGGTGCGCGTGCCTGCTGAACGGAATTACTAGTACGCTTGTCAAACAGGAACAGAGAAACTTCCTCTCTCTTCATGTAGAATAACTACCATCGTAAATAAAACATTATTTGACGCACTTTAGCTTCCATTATGTGTTACTTTACATTAGCAAATACAATTTGCGGGAATGAAGATAAGTGACTGACAATGTATAAAAAAGGAATGTTACGGCACAAAACGTCCACAGAGACCAGAAACTGAAGAAATTGGGGCAGGGAATGTCCAGTAATGAAGGCAGTACGTAGCAGGAGGTTAAGGATCTTTACTTTAAAAGAGAAGAAGGAGAGCTCTTGAGTATAATTGGAAGCCAGTGAGTGCTGTGAAAGACGCTCTATGATGTGATCATTAGCCCGAGTGTGGATCTGTCTCTCTTGAGTGAGATGGAAACGAGAGCGGGAAGGAGACTGAGCCCAGATGTCGATTGTGGCCAAAAGGGGAAGGAAAAGGTTCCATAGGAATAGCAGGATGGCGGAAAATAAAGAGAGGGGGTTCGACAGGAGTGCGTGCCAAAAATATTCCGGTTCATCCTGGGATCCCTTTGAAACATCAGCTGTGGAGTCAAGTTAGTGTTCCAATTTATCAATGGCAAGGAGAGCAGTTGGGAGTACGTTGTGCTGAAATATATAGCAGCCTGAGACATGAGCTGGAGGAGGAGTGTGAGCTATGCACTTTTAATAAGAGCAATAGATAATTTCAATGAAAACTGGAGCACAACTAAAAGAAATGAAACATGGAGTAACACCAATGTTGTGCTCTGGGGGCCCCTCTGTAGTTATCAAGTGAAATTTACTATGAAGCCGAGTTGACTGCGGTAAACATGCACTTGTTGACAGGCAGACCGAGGCCAAGTTGGGTGGATGTAAACATCTCAAGAATAAGTGATGCCATTTTTTTTCTTTTTTCTGCCAAGTGGCATGAATTGGATGTGTGTCATGGCAGTAAAAAAAAAGATAAATAAAAACAGTATAAACCATCCATTTAATCTGATCTAAAAATGTGGTTAATCAGAGGAACTGTATGTAGAATATAAATTAGGTCCCGTTGTGGCGATATTTTCTATTTAGATTCTGGAAAACACCATGAGTTGCTGTTTGAGTTAATTCCTCGCAAGAAAGGATCATTACAATGTGCATTGATTAACATGGCAGCTGCTGTCACACTTGCTATAGTGTACGAAACAAAAGCTGCCTTATGATCACAAACATACAATTGTTTACGCTTACTTGGAACATAGTTTTATTTATTTTATATTTTTTTCATAGTTCTGTTTTCACTATTTCTTTTCAAACTATATTTAAGTGCAATTTTTTTTTAACTTTAAATGGAATCATTATTTAAATACAGTTTATTAAAAATTTCCTGCCCCCTCATCCATCCATCCATTTTCTGAGCCGCTTATCCTCACAAAGGTCGAGGGCATGCTGGAGCCTATTTTAGCAATCTTTGGGCGAGAGGCGGGGTACACCCTGAACTGGTCGTCAGCCAAACGCAGGGCACATATAAACAAACAACCATTCGCACTCACATTCACACCTAAGGGCAATTTAGAGTCTTCAATTAACCTAGCATGCATGTTTTTGGGATGTGGGAGGAAACCGGAGTGCGGTATGGGGAGAACATGCAAACTTTGTGAGGCAGAAGTGCTAACCAGTCACTCACCGTGCCGCCTGCTCCCTCATGTTAGGCTAATTTTAGCAACAAATTGTGATTCAATCAGAAATCGTTTGAAACTGTGAAAAAATCTCTTACTTCCACAGCAGAAGAGGCAAGGTTGCGTTGAGTTTCCTGCTCGAGACACATTGTGGCACATGTGGGCCTCCTTGACGAAAATGTTTGTATGAGTTACTGACGGCGATGGCAGGTGTTGAAAGAGCAGCAACATCCTGATGAAAAACTTTGTAGCGCTAACTGCGACGCGAGCGCCCACGCCATCGCAGGCGAAGACGACCTGCTCGACTTGATTCATTGTCATTCCCACTCCCACGTCTGCAGCCTTTGCCCTTTTCATACCGGGCTTAACGCCATTAGACCACATGCGCGCGCCCCTCCTCTAATTAGCGACAAGGCATTACACAGGATCCAGTTAAATATTTAATTTGCGCGAGAAGGTCACTGCGGAAAACTATTCGGAGAAAATCTTTGAATTTATGTCGGTAATTATGAAACGTAAGCAGTGTGCCCGGGAGCGCCAAAGGAAAAATAATGACGGCGGACCACCTAAACAACATGGAAGCTAGGGAACTGTGGCAAAATACAACCCTGCACCGACAGCAGAGTCCATGCTCACTCTGGGTCAAAGGTCACACAGAGAGTTCTTTTTTTCTTGAAAGTGTAATGGCACGCCGGTGCCACAATGATCTGCTTACATTAAAACACTTCGATGATTTGGCTAAAATGAATCCGCCCTGCCTACACCCCCACTCCTCAGCATATCCTGGATTATCCGTGAACCGAAAATGAAGCCTATTTAACATAAGCAGAACAGTGAAGGCGAGGAGTCTCCTTGCCGACGGGTTTGCGTGTCTGTGAGAGTGATCGTTGCACATCCCGGGGCTCGTTGTGTACCGCACTTGTGCTTTTCCACAGCGCCGTCAACTACAAGACACGTGTCAGACGGCCTCCTTCCCTTGCTTTTCCCTCTCGCCATCTCTGCCTTTTGCCCACTTTCACCCCATCATGAGTGCGCTTCTCATGCTGTCATCAACAAGCACAAAGTCACTTCTTCTTCCTTGTCCCATAGTTCTGACTCCCCTACTGTCATTAAAATATTAATGCTAGGGATGTAATGGGGGAAAAAAAATAAATAAATTGGAATCTATGTCACAATAAAGTGCCTTTTGTGTCCTCATCAGAATCACTCAGTCATCATGAAAATCTAGCAAAATAATGAAACTCAGAAGTCTTATCATAAAGGGCCATGTATTTGTGCACATATCAGTTCAATGATAAGTGTCTTTCATTTCATACCATTTGTTTTCCATTTAATGTACCATTGATGATTTTGGCATGTTCTGCCAATAACTAAGACACTAAGACAATAACACTGTGATGTAGTTGTTAGCATGTCTGTCTCGCAGTTCTGATGTTTTGGGTTCGAATCGTGACTTGCTTTATTTTCTGGCTTCCTCCCACATTCCCAAAACACACGTCAGCTTTTTTGAAGACTCTAAATTGATCATAGGTGTGATTGTGAACGTGGATGGTTGTTTGTGTGCTGCGTTGTTGCTATTCTTTTTAAATTGGTGTAAATTTGGAAATTAAAAAAAAATAATAAAAAGAATAGTGTAGTTCAAATGTCGTGCGTGACCAAGCCGTAGCGTTTATGGAGAGAAGCGACCAGGCCCAACGACGTTGAGATGATTTAAACCCCCCCTCCAAAACATAATAATATATAATTCAACAAAAACATATCATTTTCACAGTGAATGGGATGACAAATTCTTTTTTACCACTGTGGAAAAATCCTGCGTTTGTCTCATTTGTGGAGCTTTATAGATATAGTCGGACTCGCCTCCACACACAGCTTGGGCTCTGGTAGCAGTCCTCTCGGGAGGGGTTGGACTCTCTTCCACTCTGGAGTGTTGCCCCCCCGGCCTGTACATTGGCGTCCACCGCGGTGGACGAGAGGGTAGCCTCCCTCCGCCTTCGGTTGGGGGTACGGGTACTGACTGTTGTTTGTGCCTATGCACCAAACAGCAGTTCAGAGTACCCACCCTTTTCGGAGTCCTTGGAGGGGGTGCTGGAGAGCGCTCCCGCTGGGGGCTCCATCGTTCTGCTGGGGGACTTCAACGCTCACGTGGGCAATGACAGTGAGACCTGGCAGGGCGTGCTTGGGAGGAACGGTCGCCGCGATCAGAACCCGAGCGGTGTTCTGTTATTGGACTTCTGTGCTTATCACGGATTGTCCATAACGAACACCATGTTCAAGCATAAGGGTGTCCACACGTGCACTTGGCACCAGGACACCCTAGGTCGCAGTTTGATGATCAACTTTGTGGTCGTGTCATCGAGCTTGCGGTCGCATGTCTTGGACACTTGGGTGAAGAGAGGGGCGGAGCTGTCAACTGATCACCCACTGGTGGTAAGTTGGCTCCGATGGTGGGGGAAGATGCCAGTCCGACGTAGCAGGCCCAAACGTATTGTGAGGGTCTGCTGGGAACGTCTGGCAGATTCCCCTGTCAGAAGGAGATTCAACTCCCACCGCCGACAGAACTTTGCTCATGTTCCGGGGGACTCAGGAGAGATGGAGTTCGACCGGACCATGATCCACGCCTCCATTGCTGAGGCGGCCGACAGGAGCTGTGGCCGTAAGGTGGTCGGTGCCTGTCGTGGCGGCAATCCCCAATCCTATCTGGCCTTTTTGGCCTGTGGGACTCCTGAGGCAGCTGATGGGTACTGGCTGGCCAAGCGGAATGCAGCTTTGGTGGTCGCTGAAGCAAAAACTCGGGTATGGGAAGAGTTCAGTGAGGCCATGGAGAAAGACTTCCGGACGGCTTCGAGGAAATTCTGGTCCACCATCCGTCGTCTCAGGAGGGGGAAGCAGTGCACCATCAGCACTGTGTATAGTGGGGATGGGGTGATGCTGACCTCAACTCGGGACGTTGTGAGCCGGTGGGGAGAATACTTCGAAGACCTCCCCAATTCCACCGACACGCCTTCCCATGAGGAAGCAGAGTCTGGGTTCTCTGAGGCGGGCTCTCCTATCTCTGGGGTTGAGGTCACCGAGGTTGTTAAAAAGCTCCTCGGTGGCAAGGCCCCGGGAATGGATGAGATTTGCCCAGAGTTCCTAAAGGCTCTGGATGTTGTGGGGGTTGTTAAGAAGGGGGACCGGAGGGTGTGTTCCAACTACAGAGTTATCACACCCCTCAGCGTCCCTGGTGAGGTCTATTCAGGGGTGTTGGAGAGGAGGGTCCGTCGGGAAGTCGAATTTCAGATTCAGGAGGAGCAGTGTGGTTTTCATCCTGGCCGTGGAACAGTGGACCAGCTCGACACCCTCAGCAGGGTCCTCGAGGGTGCATGGGAGTGCGCCCAACCAGTCTACATGTGTTTTGTGGACTTGGAGAAGCCGTTCAACCGTGTCCCTCGGGGGGTTCTGCGGGGGGTGCTTCGGGAGTATGGGGTACCGAACCCCCTGATACGGCCTGTTCGGTCCCTGTATGACCAGAGTCAGAGTTTGGTCCACATATCCGGCAGTAAGTCGGACTCGTTTCCGGTGAGGGTTGGACTCCGCCAAGGCTGCCCTTTGTCACTGATTCTGTTCATAACTTTTATGGACAGAATTTGAAGGCGAACCCGAGGCGTAGATGGGGTCCGGTTTGGTGGCCTCAGTATTGCATCTTTGCTTTTTGCAGATGATGAGGTTCTGTTGGCTTCATCAAGCCGTGATCTCCATCTCTCACTCGAGATGGGATGAGAATCAGCACCTCCAAATCTGAGACCATGGTCCTCAGACGGAAAAGGGTGGGATGCCCTCTCCGGGTCGGGGATGAGATCCTGCCCCAAGTGGAGGAGTTCAAGTATCTTGGGGTCTTGTTCACGAGTGAGGGAAGAATGGAACGGGAGATCGACAGGCAGATTGGTTCAGCGTCTGCAGTGATGCAGACTTTGTATCGATCCGTTGTGGTAAAGAAGGAGCTAAGCCGAAAGGCGAAGCTCTTGATTTACCGGTCGATCTACGTTCCTACCCTCACCTATGGTCACGAGCTGTGGGTCGTGACCGAAAGAACAAGATCCCGGATACAAGCGGCCGAAATGAGTTTCCTCCGCAGGGTGTCCGGGCTCTCCCTGAGAGATAGGGTGAGAAGCTCGGTCATCTGGGAGGATCTCAGAGTAGAGCCGCTGCTCCTCCACATTGAGAGGAGCCAGATGAGGTGGGTGTGGCATCTGATTTGGATGCCTCCCAGACGCCTCCCTGGTGAGGTGTTCCGGGCAAGTCCAGGAGACCCCAGGGATGACCCAGGACACGCTGGAGAGACTATGTCTCTCGGCTGGCCTGGGAACGCCTCGGGATCCCCCCCCCCGGAAAAGCTGGATGAAGTGGCTGTGGAGAGGGAAGTCTGGGCTTGGAATAGGCTACAGCTCACCTTTAACCCCAATAAAGACAAGCAATATAGAAAAAGGACTGATTTTGAGCTATATTTTGAACTGACGATATTCACCAGGTTCTAAATCATACATTCAAGTTGACTCCATTCGAACTTTGAAATTACCTGTTGTAAACTCAAGCACTTTCAATGTCTTTGTCAACGTTTCACAGTACTTTCAGGAAAATGTGTGCTTTCATTCAAATCAAGAAAAGAGTTTTCAGCATTTTTCTCCATCAGTGACCCAATAAAAAAACCTTTTAGGACTGGTTTAAGCCAATAGCATCGTCAATGTGTAATGTTGTATATCTCACCTACTGTAAAGGTTTTAGACATTTTTCTTAATAAAGCAACATTTATAGTTTTATTCACACAGTTGCAAATAAAGTTAGCCAAAAAGACCATCCTATGACAAACTGTACAAGACATTTTTCATAATCAACTATACAAAACTAAGTACATGTTGATGTCAATTGACTACACAACATACTGTCATCATACAAAGTACTATAAAAAGAAAATCTGTTTTATATTTAGTGCTAATGGTACCTGGATGCACCCTAATGAGGACAAGCGATATAGAAAATGGATTTGTGGCTGTACCTGAATGCAACACAAGCACCGCTGCCTTTGGAACAGATGTCTTTTTGTACGCCATTGTCAGCGCTGCTGTTTCAGCACCCTGAGTCCAGCCCGTGTGTGTGTGTGTGTGTCATGAGTTCTTTGCAGGGTTGACGTGTTGGAGTCTCACACCTGCACCTTGTCATCCTAATTACACCTAACTGCTCTTAAGACGCTGTGGGACTCCAACTCGACTATCAACGCTCTACGTCGAGTTCGTAGCCTAGCCACCTTGCCTATCTTTTTGCTTCCTGAGACCTAGTGAGTTACCTCTACCGAATTCTTGTTCTTTGTCCCTAGTCTGCCATCTGCCCTTGCTCCCTGCAAACCAGTACTCACCTCTTGCGGCCCACCGACAACATGGACTCCTACCCTGCCAGACCGGTCCTCGTTTGTTCACTTCCAAGCTGCAATAAACCCTTATTCACAAACTCGCCTCCCTGTTCTCTCTGCAAATGGGTCCAACTTGCAACCCGAATCCTGACAGCCATATGGTTTTGAGCTTCAATTATTTTTCATCTTAAGGAACTTAACCAACAATTCATTTTTCATTTCCCCTATGTCATATTTCAATTGACTTTGAAAAGTAACAGGAAGAAAAAAATAACATCCATTGGATATGTCCCCATCTGGCAAATCCTGTATCTTATGCAGTCTTCCATCCATCCATCCCTTTTCTTTATCCTCATGTGGGTCATGGGCATGCTGGAGCCTATCCCAGCTATCTTCGGGCGGGAGGCGGGGTACACCCTGAACCGGTCGCCAGTCAGTCGCAGAGCACATTGAAGCAAACAACCATTCGCACCCACATTCACACCTACGGGCAATTTAGAGTCTTCAATCAACCTACCATGCGTGTGTTTGGGATGTGGGAAGAAACCGGAGTGCCCGGAGAAAACCCACGCAGGCACGGGGAAAACATGCAAACTCCACACAGGCGGGGCCGGGATTTGAACCTCAGTCCCCAGAAATGTGAGGCAGATGTGCTAACCAGTCGCCCACCGCTTATGCAGTCTTGATTTGAGTAATACCTGCATTTTCATTCATATGCTAATGTGATTTTGAGACTGGTGCAAGTAAATCAAGCAGTGCCTTGGGTCTTGATTGGGCTTTTGCACGAGTTGGGCAGAATTGGCAAAGTTGTGTTTCTGCCTCAATGAGAAGGAGAGCATGAAATGATGAGGTGTGCGGTTTCAAAGTGCTGCTAAAGGAGAAATGGACGGGCCCTGAATAAAGGAGAGTCGATTTGGGAGGCTGGCATGAATAATACCAAAAGACCACAAAGACTACAAAAGAGGAAGTCTGCTGTCAAAAAAGCCTCAGGGGAAAGAGTTAAGTTTAAATTGGCTCCTTTATTTGGACCTTTGCTCAGTTCCAAACAAATGGTACACTTGATGCTCCACTGGGATGTGTGATACCATACTGCATTGTGGCCCCAAACCATGTTTTGTTATGTAAACAAACTTCACAGTGCGCATCCAGGGCTCTTAAAATATTCATTGTTGTAGTTTTTTATTGTTTTGTGTACTGCAGGCCACGAGTGGATCATCTGTGGCTTTGGCTGCTCTCCTCCCTGTCATCCTGTGATAGTTGCACATGACTGTCACGTGTATGAGTCATTGTGTTATTGTGTGAGTGTTGCGCATGTGGTGAAAAATGATTGGCGAGTCGTCCCCACTGAAGGTGCTGCTCACTGTCACATTGTGGAACCTTCACAATCAATTAATGTCTTGCCTCGTAGCTCAGAGGTGAGCAGGAGCGTCTCTGCGGGCTTCAAGGGCACATGGTGAAGATAATACGTGGACCGGAGCAAGATTTTATACATTTAATACCTCTGTTTGCCAGCAACCATGCATTTTCAAGTATATCCCATATGGTGACCGCAGGAAATGATTCTAGTATTCTAGCAGTATATTTTAGTATTATACTGTATTCTTGACAAAAAGTCACAGACACCAAAGAAAATCCTGATGGGATACCAATAAAAACAAGCAACATACCCAAACGATTAGATCATACACCATGAGTTAAGCAAATCCAGACAGGATTGGCCAAGAATGCTGTTCTATGTCGCAATGAAAATAGACTAGCTCTTCGGACTCCAACCTCATTTTCGAGTTGGACTTTTCTGCTCCAATGGACCTAGGAAATTCTGACACTCAAAAAGCACCAAAGGAACTTTTTATTTTTTAAATTCAGATGTTGGATGCGGAGGATGAGACAGGACCCCCACTTATCTGGCCCAGCCTGGGGTCCCTGCCCGCCTAAACTTGGTGGCTTTTCCAACATCAGTGAGCAGGAGCCTATCCCAGCTGACTATAGACTGTATCAAATTTTGCCACCCAGCTCCTTGGTAGAGAACAGAAAATTCGACAAAATTACTGAAACATCGAAAAGCTGGGTGTGCGTTGGAGTTTGGAGAAAATCAAATTTAGTTCACCTGTACAGGTTGAAGTCCATTTTATGTTCATCCTGAAATTGCACGAGAAAGCCGAATTTCTTAGACGTAGAGTAGTGTAATTCAGAAAAATTTAAACATCTTGAAATAATGACGTAACGGAAAAAAAATATGTTCACATAACCTTTAGGGCTTCTACTTTGGTAGATCTTTTTATTTATATAAAGCACTTTTCCTGTTTGACAAAAATGAAAGAATCGTGAATGATTTTATTCTATTTTATCCCGATCCTGAGAATTATCATTGTACAGAAATAAAGGCCAGATTTCTACTATACAGTGGCTCTTGTTTTTGGACTCGTTCAAGTACGTGTACCTAATGAAGTGTCCTGTCAGTATGTACGTGTACCTAATGAAGTGTCCTGTGAGTATCTGTGAGGGACTATGGTGGAAGAAAAGAAACATGAAATGAGCTGAAGCCTAAGCGATACAAATGACAATGTGTGCATAAAAGCAATATGAAGAGAGAGATGGAAAAATAGCAATTTACTGTAATGCCCATTTAAGGCCGTTCTATGAGTGTCTATAGGTGTCTACTGACTATATATAATGACTGCTTGTTAGTGCTTCTCCCTTGGTGCACAAACATACTGATTCCAACTAAATCTTTCCGAGAAGTGGAAGGGCAGGCAAACTTTTCAGGCTTTATTCCAATACAACGAATGTGTCCAAGCTGGTGAGGTATTTCTCCCATTTTAAACCTCACTGTTACTTGTGTGTGCGTGTTTAAATTGTTGCTCAGGCCGAGAGTTGTTTCATTAAAGTCCCACAAAGTTTACTTTTCACAAACATCGACTGGCCACATAAGCAAATGTAATTGACAGGATCGGAATGGGCATTTGCTTTACTGAACTATGTCCTCCTAGAAGTACAGTATGTAAACAGTCTTCTCTTTCTGCACGTTCATCATGCATCAGATTAAAGGCTAATTGCAGAATAAATAGTTTTTGTGACAAAGTAATTTCTGTAAAGAAATGTCAGTCTTTTGGACTTGCTTAAATTTGACTATTGTCAAATTTGTCTCATCTAATCTAAAAAAAGATGCAATAATTATGAAAAAAAAAAAAACATTATTGTGTCACTGACAAAATGCAATTTAAAAAAAGCAGGGATTGGAAAACGTCAGTTCTTAAGGGCCACATTTGATTTTGAAATCGGACAGATGGGCCAGGCCGTTGGTAGGTCGGAGGTAAATAAATAAATACATTTAAAAACAAAGAAAAAATGTTACGATATGTAGGGTAAGTTAAATAGATCCTTTTACAATTAAATGGCAATGAATGCAAATTGTTATTGTATTATTTGCTACCAATTTATAGTTTAATAAAGTAAAACAAATGCACTGGTTGCTAGACGTCGGCCGACTGGTTAGCACATCTGCCTCACCGTTCTGAGGACCGGGGTTCAATCCCCGGCCCCGCCTGTGTGGAGTTTGCATGTTCTCCCCGTGCGTGGGTGGGTTTTCTCCGGGCGCTCCGGTTTCCTCCCACATCCCAAAAACATGCATGCTAGGTTAACTGGAGATTCTAAATTGCCCGTAGGTGTGAATGTGAGGGGGAATGGTTGCTTGTTTCTATGTGCCCTACAATTGGCTGGCGACCGGTTCAGGGTGTACCCCGCCTTCCGCCCGAAGATAGCTGGGATAGGCTCTAGCACGCCCGCGACCCTAGTGAGGAGAAGCGGTAAACAAGATGGATGGATGGATGGTTGCTAGCCAATCACAGGGCACATATAGACAAACACTCACATTTAAAGCTATAGAAAAACTTTAGTCTTCACTCAACCTAATATGCATGTTATGGAAATGTGGGAGGAAGCCAAATCACCCAGAGAGAACCCTTCGCAGGCATAAGGAGAACATAGAAACTCCACTCAGGAAGACCAGAAGAACTGAGCCAGCCATCGACTGTAAAGCGGGTGTAAAATAAGTCTTTCATTCAAATCGATACAATAGTGGAAAATATGGGCTCAGAAACACCATGATAATGTATCATCTTGCCTCCTAAACATGTTCTGGCAGATAGAATACAATACTTTTACATGAATCCCCCAGCTTTGAAAAAGCCAGCCGGAATGAGGAGAAAAGCACACATAAATGAGGCTGTTGCAGAATGCCAAACAGACATTTGTTGCCTGGCGACCACGAGAGATAAGCATCACCTTAGCCCCTCACCCCTTTACTCGTTCCTGCCGACATGGTTAACCCCGGCCGCTCTGTCGTGTTGCGCACCCTCTCGCTGACCCCCTCTGTTGATTCTGCAGAGCTGTTAGCAATCAAGCAGCTCTATTAAGAACACGAGGAAATGCTCCTTTATTTTCACCAGTTTGCTCAAGCAAGACCTTCTTTAAGCACTTAAGTCTAAATCCTATTATTTATCTTTGTCCTCTTTGTACTGTGTAGGTTGGTGAAGTTATTATTATAATCCAGCTCAAAATCATTTTTCAATTTGACACTGGTTTGTTTTTCCCATACTTTTAAGTTACATCATGAGGTAGATAAATCCTCAGTGTTAAAACAAAAAAAGACAAAAAATAATTCAAACAAGGTCAAAAATGTGTCAGCGGCATTGTAATAATGAGAGTGACATATACCGTGTATCTGAATGTTAAGCAGTTCAAGGTCAATAAAGACCTCTAGTTTAGATTAATTGACAATTCAAAATTGTCCAAAGGTTGAACATGAGTCCCTCCAGTGGATGTGCCTTGTGACTGGCTGGCGACTTTCGTCCAAAGTCAGCTGGGATAGGCTCAGGCTCATCTAATGAGGACAAGCAGAATAGATCGAAAATGGATGGTTGCAATAAAGAAAACTAAGCTTGATCGCGTACTCCATGACTTAAAGATGAATAATGGCCAGAGTGAAAAAAAATACTCCACAAATAAATCATATTCCATGTCATAAACATTAGAATGCAGCCAATAGATTACAAAATGAAGTCGATTTTATAAATGTAGTTTTACATTCAGAACAAGGTCAAAATATGACCGGACAAAAAAGTCATTTTAATTGACTGTTTGCAGCAGTTAATATTGATGATATCACAATACTGTGCTGGCTTGAGAAATTAGTTTAAAACAAATCATTTTCCACATCAATGCCATTATTCTGTTCCACACGGAGAGTTTTACAATATTAGTCATTTTTCGCAAAGCATAAAGAATATATGCCTATGTGCATTGTTTTTCTTTTTACATGAGTTGCTCCACTATTTGAATTCAAATAGCTGTTGCTTAGACGGTCATAACACCGTGACACCTATGCCATTCGTTAGCCTGTCTATTTTGCATTGTTTGTTAGCATTCAGCTAAGAAGACGTTCCTAAGGTAAATATATGTGGTTATTTCAAATGCACAAAGTGTAATTATCTTTGTTTTATGTTCAGTTTGACAGCATACTTCAACTTTTGCCAAACAAATTTTGACCAAACTGACGCTTGTTATGAAGTGAGTATGTCTAATATCTTAGTAAATATACCGGAACAAAAAAATTGTGTATTATGCATAATCTTTCAAGAATACAGTTAAGAAAGTATATGTATATATAATCATAATATTATTTAAAAAAAAAAAAGGTATTATTTTGAGGGGGGGAGTCTTATTAAGAGAAAATATATCGTAGCATGTACAGTCCCCTCCAAAAGTATTGGAACTGCAAGGTCAATTCCTTTGTTTTTGTTGTATACTGAAGACATTTGGGTTTCAGATCAAAAGATGAGTATGAGACAAAAATTCAGAATTCCAGCTTTTATTTCATGGAATTCACATCTAGGTATGTTAAACAACTCATGTTTGTTTGAAGCCACCCACTTTTCAAGTGAGCAAAATTATTGGAACAAACATTAAATGAACTAAAAGTGAATAACATTTAATATTTGGTGGCATAACCCTTACTTGCAACAACTGCATTAAGCCTGCGACCCATCGACTTCACCAAACTGTATCCTTCATTTGAAATGCTTTTCCAGGCATTTACTGCAGCTTCTTCCGGTTCTTGTTTGTTTCTGGGGGTTTCTCCCTTCAGTCGCCTCTTCAGGAGGTAAAATACATGCTCTATTGGGTTAAGGTCCGGTGATTGACTTGACCAGTAGAAGACCTTCCACTTTTCCCCCCTGAGGAAGTCGTTTGTTGTGTTGGCAGTGTGGTTTGGGTCATTGTCTTGTTGCATGATGAAGCTTCTCCCGATTAGTTTGCATGCATTTTTCTGTAAATTGCCAGACAAAATGGTTTTGTAGACTTCAGAATTCATTCTGCTGCTACCATCATGAGTTACATCATCAATAAAGACGAGTGGGCCCGTTCCAGAAGCAGCCATGCGAGCCCAACCCATGACATTACCTCCACCATCTTTCACAGATGAGCTTGTGTATTTTGTATCATAAACAGATAATTTCTTTCTCCATACTTTGGCCTTTCCATCACTTTGGTAGAGGTTAATCTTGGTCTCATCAAAACTTTGCACCAAGACTTTTATGGCTCATCTCTGTACTTCTTTGCAAAATCCAATCTGGCCTTTTTGGTGATGAATGGTTTGCATCATGTGGTATGGCCTGTATATTTCTTCTCTTGAAGTCTTCTTTGAACAGTGGATTGTGATACCTTCCCTCCTGCCCTGTGGAGGTTGGCAGTGATGTCATTGGCTGTTGTCTTTGGGTGTTTCTTCACAGCTCTCACAATGTTTCTGTCGTCAACTGCTGTTGATACCCTTGGCCGACCTGTTCGATGTCTGCTGCTCAGTACACCAGTAGTTTCTTTCTTTTTCAGGACATTCCAAATTGTTGTATTGGCTATGCCCGATGTTTGTGCAATAGCTTTGATCGATTTTCCCTCTTATCTCAGCTTCAAAATGGGTTGTTTTTCTCCCATAGACAGCTCTCTGGTCTTCATGTTTGCTTAACAGCAAATGCAGTGTTCACAGTTGAAACCCAAAGCCAAAAACAAGCACTTTCTAATGTTTAAGCAATCAATCTAAAAGGCAACACCTGAGCAACTAGAAATACTCATCATCTTCCAATGCTTTTGCTCACATGAAAAGTGGGTGGGTCCAAACAATAGGTGCTCTGTCCTGAGTTGTTTAACACATCTAGATGTGAATACCGTGAAATAAAAGCTGGAATTCTGAGCTTTTGTCTCATATTCATCGTTTGATCTGAAACCCAAATGTCTTCAGTATACAACAAAAACAAAGGAGTTGACCTTGCCGTTCCAATACCTTTGGAGGTGACTGTAGAATAAAAATGTCATCCTTTTCATAAAAAAGTTGTATCATTATGAAAAACAATAATTTATTAATGTAATTATCATTACCAGAAACAGATGTAATATTAGAAGAATACTAATGTCTTCATCTTATGACAAAAAAAGTCGTTTAGACAAAAAGCCTCGATACTATGAGGAACAAAGATATAAAATATCAATATGAAATATTACCAGAATAAAGACATTATTGTTTCGAGAATAGCCGTAATATTACCGAATAATCTCAAAATCCTCATGCCAAATGTAGACAGTCTGAGATCACAGTAAGTGTCACTTACACTGAAGTCTAACTTGACAAGACCTTCAATTGTCCTCAGGTTGATGCAGATATATGTTTATGGTCATAATATGATTTTATTTTCTCGATCTTTTTCTCATAATGTTGGACATTTACAGTATATATACATACTGTAAAATGTAAAAAGAAAATTCACTACTTTCTATATTATTATATTTTTGCTTTTTTCTTACAATTACAACTTTATTG